>NW_027656390.1:0-95206 GCF_964235325.1 Thermobia domestica
TATTTTTAAATGTAAAAGGTTATGATTTTAGACTTTAACTTAGAATTGAATATTCCCACAAATGAGAATGTGAACTTGTTTCTGATACATCATCTGTTTGAGGCAGTGTGCTCTGTTTTACATAGTGTTATGTTTAAAAGTTAATTATAGACATTAAGTCAAGCGGCTACAACAGTATCATTATATATTGTAGGATAATGTTCATATCTCGTTTCTTCACTATAGAGAACCCTCTCAAACATTACCATTTACATTTCTCTATTGTGTCCCTGAAGTGAGAAAGATTGAGAGAAATCTTATTTTTTAAAAATGTTAGCCCGTCTGTACCCCCGTGTAAACTGACACCTGAAAATCAAGTGAAAAATTCTAAATGTGTGTACAAAATTTAAGTTACTGTCTTGAATAAAAGGGGCTGGAAAATTATTTAATTTATCAATAATCCCCACATTGCCCCAGACTACCACAATGGACCCTGATCTCAGGTAAAAAAAATCCTGAAACATCCCTGTTTATTCCAGGATCACTGCTTGCAGATCATTCCCTTCATAATAGAACAACTATCAAACGGTACTATTCACAAGTCTCCATCATGTATCTAAGGCGGGAAAATCGCGAAGGAATGACTTTTCGTTAAAATATCCTTTTAAAAATTCCCCTCTGGACCCCCTGTTTTAACATAGAGATCTGAAAAAATGTGATTAATACTATTCTTTTAATATTAACAACGGTACGACCACGCGATTGCAATATCTCCATCGTGTCGTCTCATGGCAATCGCGGAAAAGAAATTTTTGGTTATTTTTTTACTTCATTGCCCTATGGATCCCCCTGTGTTAAAGCAGAAATCTGGAAAAAGATCTGATAAATACTGCTCGGTGGACTGATTGATTGTTCAAAATTTCAATCTTCTAGGTACAAAAGTAAGCCCATCAAAAAAAAAGAAAAAATACAGGCCAAATAACAAAATATTTTTGAAGTTATGACGTGATCACTTCCTACGTCGACGCAGAAAGGCGTGAAACTATATTTAACGTGTTCTGCAATGCCTCTAGACATGAAGAAACAAAAAACACAAAGTAAAGAGCTTAATAGGTTATCTTTTAATCGAATGATGAAGACACTACTTTAGTACCCAAACAATAGGTACTAAAACTCCAAGGGGTTAACAAATCTTAAAGAACTTTCATGCGTTGAAACCCTCATATCGAATTGTGAGTTTATTTTAGGTGCTGCTCTCAAGCCTGATGTATAAAAACGTGAATTTTTCTGTGATAACTTTCAGTGTTCGCACCAAACCATTAGGCGTCATTTTGCATCGTCGCATAGCAGAGACGTAGATTACAACTTTCGTGCCACAACCTGTACTGTGGTTGTCTTTATTCATCAAACTATTGTCAATACATGCGTAATCAATAAAATGATTGTCATTAAAATTGGATCAAGATTATTACGAAATTAAAATATAGGTTAAGTCTTTGAGAAAATGATGAACACTTCAAAATGACGTTTTGTTTACTTGTATCTAGTAAGAATAAAACAGACATGGTAGAATGTAGCAATGTTATGCTAACAAAGAAAACAAACAATAAAATGCAATGTAAAAGGTTTTGTAAAACGTTTGTCTACAGAAACACATGATTTTGTATATGTCAAAATAGTCAGATTGCAGATATAGATGTCTGGAGATTTCGATCACTTGATGATAGTGCAGAAACGCAAGTTTCAGCATTGAGATTGGTAAACACCGAAAGATTTCAATGGATGATATATATTAGTTTCATCAGTCGAGAAAAGGGAATAAAAAGGTCATGTTTTACGAAATCGATATAGAACGTTAGAACGATAGAACAAGAGAACCAGAGAACTGGAGAGAGACTGAAGGAGAATGGCGTCGAGTATTATTCAGTTGAGAGTTGACAGTTATTACTCTCACAGTCAATGGCAGTTCCAAGTTTAAGGTCTGACCATCATTAGTCTACGAATTAAATCCAGGCCATAATACAACAAAGGAAGAGCTCTACAAATCCTGAGAAGATAACCAACAACACCCAAGGTATATGTTCCTATCTAGACTTGTCAAGTGAAGAAATAAGCAGAATTTATTACGTTGTGATCTGTTCTTGTTTTACATATCAGCTACATTGACACACATTTTCACTTAACAATGATTAGAGAATTTGAATACACGAATTGTTACAGTTAAACACCTGCGTTGTTATTATCATTTAACCGTTCTAGTTTGTATGTTAATTTTAAGATTTCCTGGTCATTTCAGATAATGTCCAGAGGACATTCAATCTGCGTAACTGAGCTACGCAATCCCAAAATTAAAGGCACACGCACGATGGTTGGCATGGTGGAGGCTGTCTTCGGTTTGATTCCCGGGCGATTTAGTGTTTTGGAGTAATAACCCATCCTTTACATGGTGAATGCTGTCTTAGGTTCGATTCTGGGACGAATTATTGCTTACAATAATACTCCACATTGACATAGTGGAGGTTTACGGTTTGATCCCCGGCAGGTTTTGTTTTAAATATATGAGTACAGCATTGGTATGGTAGAACCTTAGGTTCGATTCCTGGCTAATACCTATGATGAAGTAAAATAACAAGAGATTAACTCACACAAGAGGTTTTACCATGGTATATGTACAATCACCGGTAGTGTACACTGAAAACATGGCAATGACTCTTGCAAATGTCAGTCCTGAGGCAGTGTGCTATTACATGGACGAGGTTTTTTTTACGTGAGTGAGCAAGAGAAAATGGTTCAAGTGCTAGAGTCTAATTTTCAAAGACTGCGACATTATGGTTTAAAACTATCAGTTGAAAACTGCCAGTTTGTAGAGGAGAAAGTATTGTCTTTAGGTCATGTTGTAAGTGACGTGGGATATAGATAAGCCCGAAAGTAATACAAGGTATAAAATTTTTAAACCTCCAAAGTCACTAAACGAGTTAATATCAGATTTCTACAATCTTTCTGGCGACGATAGAAGATAAATCCTTTCATGAAATCTTTTTCCGGGATCCCGAAATTCTCATTTTTTCTTCTCGTTCCCATAGGTATTGTCTGAATGCATTTCAACGGTTGGTAGCTGTGTTCTACCCAATTCCTTGGGTGTCCCAATAATGCTATTCCTAACATCAGACCGTAACAAACTTGTCGATGCCATAACGTCAGCGTATCTGTCACTCTCTTCCTAATAAAAAGTACTTAACACAACTGAAACACTGTTCTCACTTCTACATACTGCACTTCACACAAAAACAAATTATTTAGTTAAAATTTCCTACAGCACTAATAAATAACTCAAGCAGCAACAATCACGTTCGACACAGCTGCATGACTACTGGCGACTGATAAGACAGATCATTTCAGCTGGGAAAGTACAAGAGAAGAGGCATTCGGGGACTGGTGGGCCTCAGGTGATCTAGTGTGACAAGCAGATGCATACGGCATTGGGAGCAAATTATTTATACTATTACTGCTCTTAGAATTTAGCACTAACGTGTTTTCTTCGTTATTCAAGAGACTTCAATAATTTTATATTAAAATTTAATTGTACGATCCGCCAGAAAATCAGTACATTTTTACAAATAATTAACTAGGTTTTTATGCTTGTGGTGTACAGAAATAACCGTAATAAATTTGTTTTATGTATTCATTTCTCCTTTCCAATGCTATTTCAATAATTTAAAAGACCGAAAAATATAGGAAATATTTAAAAATATTTTTTTGGAAAATCAGTTGAAAAGTGAATCTTTTGTTGGTTTTTCTAATATTTGGGCTCTACTCGGCAGCAGAAGGAGTTGTCTGATCGAGTTGAAATTTTTTATACGTTTAATTGGTGCCATTTGGCCAAAAATCCGCACTAGCCGTAACCGGATTTCGAAAAAAAGTTTTTTTCGATACACCCTCCTCAATAGTGAACTACAAAATGTGAGTTTTGAATATATATCCTAACATAATACGTATTTATCTTTCCATAATATATTACGAGAAGTAAAACGCCAAAACTTTCCTTTCAAACTCCACAGTATAAAGACAGAAAAAGGGTAATTATAATCTGATAACTTTGAATAAATAATTCCACATTATGAAACGATTACGAACATTTACATATGTGGATTCTGTCAAAGTACTGCAATACAATGGTTTCTTTTCTTTCTTTTCAGTCCTACACACAATTCGATTGTGATGATTGGATGCTGTTCACGCTAATTGTTAAGAATTTTGCTTACATCATGTAATTTTTATTGTCTTAAGCCTAAAACGTACATAAGTCTGCGATAATCACTGATATCTGTATATATATAAGCTATTATTTTAGCCCTAACTGTTGTTCTAATTACTAGCGCATGAGCCTTTTTGTGTGAGAGCTCTAGTGGGAATTCCACTTTAAACTGTAGATCCACGTCTCAAATCATCTTGGTTCTCAAGAAGAAAGCTAAAATTTACGTTTTGTTTGATTTCGTTTCGTGTTCCTTCCAATTACATAAAGCGAATCTCAAAATAGATTTGAAGTACTGTCTTCAACTACCATCGGGCAACATAAAAGTTTGCAGATTATATCTTCTGAATTGAGACAGAAACTACTTTACGAGAGAAGAGCAGACTGGAAAAACTTTTTAGTTAATCGAATCGAAAGAGAAATAATTCTTCAAAACAGAGACGAGACGAGAATTCTATAAAAATTGACGACACAAGAAAATATTATTTCTTGTCTTCCTCGTGAGCAACACTACTATATTTGGGATTAAATTATGGTCTTCACATGAAATATACAGGCTGTATTCCTTACCTGTAAATCTTCTCCTTCCTTCTACGGACGACTTGATTTAATTCCCGGTACGTTTCGGTAATGTTGCTTACGAGACGAGACGAGAAATAAAGTTTTCTCCTGTCTTCTCTTAAATTAAGTGTTGGTCTCATTTTGATTCTCGAAGAATTATTTCTCTTCTCGTTTTATAAATTTATGCCTTAGTTTTCTTCTTAATTTTAACTAGAAATTATGAGAATGCTTCCGAGTCACGAAAGGTTCACTAAGGGTGTAATATATCAACATTTAAATCATATTAATTATTTGAGTATATTATGTAATAACTTACGTATCTTAAAATGTTTTTTAAATACTATTCATTGTCCGTGCTGGTGGCTTTTCTCGTGGTTCTCCCGTCTCCTAGCTTTCTTCATTCCACCAAGTCATTCATTTCTCATCATCACTGTCTCATGTAGTCTAACCGCCATAAGCACGGAACGTAAAAGTGAAAGATTTCATTTTACCC
Source organism: Thermobia domestica (assembly GCF_964235325.1). NCBI lineage: Eukaryota > Metazoa > Arthropoda > Insecta > Zygentoma > Lepismatidae > Thermobia > Thermobia domestica. Next base: position 5,286 of record NW_027656390.1, read on the forward strand.
TTCATTGTGTTCGTACAACCACTGTAATAATTTATGAATTTTTACTATGAATCATGTAATACTAAAAACTGGTATCAAAGACTTCAGTGAATTGTTGCCCATGAGACTTGATAAATATCTTGTCTCGAAAATCAGATAACAAGTGTTGTTTCTCTTCTCGTCTCTAACTTGGACATGCACTTCTTGTCTTAACTTTTATTAGAACATACACATCTCGTCTCGTTTCCGAGACGACACCAAAAATTCCTGTGTTCTACACATTACTTTTTTGCTTCTTCAAATACTAAATTTCTCAGTCACCTTTCATGCAACTTGTTTTTATTTGCTTGATTCTACAAGTATTTAACAGTTTAGTTGAATTTAAATATTTTCCTTTGAACTGTAATTCCTTTCTAATCAGATATTTTTAAACGAAAAAGTGCTTATGCGATCTAGCATGATGCAAAGATTTTAGAAGAATCAGTAGTTTTAAATCGTACTAACAAATTAATATCTTGAAATTTCTTTCAGAAATATGATTTCTAAGAATTTTCTTTTATATAATACGTACGTTTCTCATTACCATTATCTTCCGGACAATAACAGTTTTAATGTGATAGGATTTAAATTCTCCCTCTGTCTCTCTTCTTAGCACTGAGTACTTATCATGCAAATTTACTATATACAGAGTGTTTCAAAACAACACCGGCAACGTTTGGGGGCTGATTCTTGACCCCAAAATAAGAAAAAAAGTATAGACCTATCTGTGTGCACAAATGCTTCATTTGTATTATAGGCTGCCGAAAATGTGAAAAAAAATGAACATCAAAGGACCAGAATTCCAAAACTATGAGCCCTACGTACGACTCCTGCGGCCAGCCTATCCCGAAAGGAAGCATTTGTGCACCTGGGTTGGTCTGTATTTTTTGCTATATCTTGGCGTAAGGAATCGATTTCCAAACGTTGTCGGTATTGTTTTGAAACACCATATATATATATATATATATATATATATATATATATATAGTGATTCACAAAAAAAATCTGTAAAACAACTTGTTTTTTTTTAAAAAAAAAGCTCTCGTGTTTAAGTGGATAACTTTGCCCTGCACATTCTGCGCATGCCTGTCACTACTTTGTGTGGTGTCACTCGCTACGTAGAATGACTTCGTTTTATACTGTCGTTCCTTACGCCGATGCAAGGCAAACACTATTTTCGCAAACACAGCTACAGCTAGGGACATAGAGGGAGTGAAACAGAACACTCACAGTTCGCTGTATAGCTGCAAATACTTAGAACTATTAGACGTGAGACCCATAGTCAACTATAGTTGCTCTCTTGTTACAAGGCCTTCTGTGAGGGAGACAACATTAGTTACCGCGCACCTACCAAGGTCAGTTTCTGAGACGGAAGGAAAAAAGAGCAACATAAAACTACTTCTTCCTGTTTACTTTTCACGAATGTCTTCACCTTCATGCGTACTGGTCACGTACCAGGAAGATTTAAATGACATGCTGTTTTATGTACATATTCCCTATAAAAATATAAGTACTGAGAAGGAAAAAAACGTAGCTAGTTTTGTTCTCATTTTTCTACTAGGCAGGGGAAATATGTATGGCTGTTTCAACACCCTTCTTGTAGTTTGCTAAGGAATCAATTTATTGACTAACGTGGGTTCCTGTCACCACGGCATGGCGCGTCCTCAGGTTGCGGATCGAGGAGAAGGCCTCTAGATATAGAGGTTAGCTGCGAATATACTGAATAAGCAGTCGCGGACAGACGACTAGGAGTGGTCCTCCAGCTTGGGGGTTTGGATAAGGCTAACACCCTCATCCTGTAAAAAAAGGTACTTGTTCAGAAATATTCACAAAAGCCTCGGACAAGGACTGATAACTTGGCTCGACATCAGCAAAAGAAAATGGACATGAGATTTGGAACATGGAATATTATAAATCTTTATAGGGCAGGCGCGTTAAAATCTGTAACAAGTGAGTTAGAGAAATACAGGATGGACTTAGTAGGAGTTCAGGAAGTTAGGTGGGAAGGAAATGGATCTGAGAATTCCGGAAATTTTACGTTCTATTACGGGGAAGGAAATAAAAATCACCAGTTAGGAACAGGGTTTTTCGTTCACAAACGAATATTACCAGCAATTAAACGGGTTGAATTTGTTACTGACAGACTTTCTTTTATTACTCTTAAGTGACGGTGGTGTCATATTATTGTTTTAAATGTACATGCTCCAACTGAAGATAAGGGTGACGATATAAAAGATAGTTTTTACGAAGAAGTGGAACGGATATTTGACCAACTCCCGCGATACCATATGAAGATTCTATTAGGGGATTTCAATGCGAAGGTAGGACGAGAGGATATTTTCAAACCGATTATAGGGAACGAAAGTTTGCATAAGGAAAGTAATGACAACGGTGTTAGACTCGTGAACTTTGCAACATCCAAAAACCTAATCGTGAAGAGTACAAAATTCCCACATCATAAATACACTTGGACATCACCAGACGGAAAAACACATAATCAAATTGATCACGTTTTAGTAGATAGAAGAAGACAATCTGGCATAATCGACGTACGGTCGTTTAGAGGGGCTGATTGCGACACTGATCACTACCTGGTAGCAGCGATAATACGGGAGAGATTATCGTTGAATAAAGGTAATACTCAATGTCCGAAAACGGAGAGATTTAATTTAAAGAATTTAGAAGAGAGCCAGGTAAGAGAGGAATACCAGATTGAAGTTTCGAATAGATTCTCGGTTTTAGAAGACTCGGAGTGCACTAGTGTTGAGGATACTTGGATTGAAATTAGAGATAGCATTAAAAGTTCAGCAATAGAAAAATTGGGACACGCGGAAATACGTAGGAACAAACCATGGTTCGACCAAGAATGCATTAAACTAGCAGAGAAGAGAAAACAGGCAAAATTACGGTGGCTACAAAATCCGAATTAAATAACTACACAAAATTTCGCAGATATCAGGCGGGAAACTTCCAAAACTTTTAGAACAAAGAAACGGGATTTTTTGAAAGCTAAAATTAAGGAACTTGAAGATAATAGTAAAAATAAAAATATTCGGGACATGTGTAAGGGGATCAGCGAATTTAAGAAAGGCTATTAACCTCGTGCTTATATATGGTCTAGGAATTAATTCGTGCGGTTGGTACGCACACATTGAAGCTGTAGTACAAACACAAAATATATAAATACCTTAAGAAAAAATATTGTCCATCGCTAGCCACCACTTTCGCCCATCTGTCGGGCAATGTACGGATTCCGTGGCGAAAGAAGTCCTCATCCTTGGAAGCGATCCAGTCAGAGACCCATGTTTCGATATCTTCTGAAGAAGTAAACCGCTGTCCAATCAAATCGTTGTTCATGCAATCGAACAAGTAGTAGTCCGAAGGAGCAACGTCTGGTGAATACGGCGGGTGGGATAAAACTTCCCATCCGACATTTTCTAAATAGGTTTTGACCGGTTTTGCGACATGTGGGCGAGCGTTATCATGTTGAACAATAAGTTTATCATGTCTGTTCTCCCATTCTGGTCGTGTTGTGGCCAGAGCTTGCTTCAAACGCATTAATTGTCGTCGATAACGTTCTCCATTCATAGTTTCACCCGGTTGCAGCAGCTCATAGTACCTTTCATATCCCACCATATGCACAGCATAACCTTTGCACAGTGAATATCTCGTTTTGGTTGTGATGGACCTGGTTCACCTAGGCCTTTTTTCGTTTAGGGTTCTCGTAATGGATCCACTTCTCATCACCCGTAATAATTCGATGCAGAAACCCCTTTCTGCTCTGTCGTTGAAGCAGCAATTCGCAAATGGTTTTTCGTCTTTCAACGTCTCTGTCTTTCAATTCATGTCGAACCCAATGTGACATCTTTTGAATCATTCCCATGGCTTTCAAGCGTTTGGAGACTGTTGTTTGATCAACGCCTAATGCTGCTGCAAGTTGTTCCTGCGTTTGACACGAATCCTGCTCGAGCAATGCTGTCAATTCTTCGTCTTGAAATTTTTTTGGCTCTCCAGCTCGCTCTTGGTCTGCCAAGCCGAAATCACCACTTCTAAACCGTGCAAACCACTTCTGACACGTTCGCTCAGCTAGAGCATGGTCCCCATACACTTCCACCAAAATACGATGACTTTCAGTCGCACTTTTCTGCATGTTAAAGTAATGCAGCAGGACACCCCGCAAAAACACTTTATCAGGCACAAATTGCGCCATGTTCACTTAACTACAAACTGGTGTTGTTGACGCTTTAATCCACTGCCCTATACTACGAACGATACGCGATGACAGGGGTTCGCAACACATGTGTGGGTACACGGAACTGTGGGACGCTCCGTTCGTTGCGCCATCTCTTGTCCACCCGCACGAATTAATGCCTAGACCAAATATATTAAAGAAAACTGACGGAACAGTTCTCACTGATACGGATAGCCTCTTAAATAGATGGAAAGACTTCTTTGACGATTTGCTGAACACGTCTAATGAACAAAAACTAATGTGCGTGGAGAAAAGGAGATACACACCGCAGAACCGTATATTCCACAACCCAATCGAATAGAAGTGGAAGCCGCTATAAAGAAATTAAAGAAAAACAAATCTCCGGGTGTAGATGAAATTCCGGCTTAGTTAATTTTAGCTGGAGGCGAAAAATTGTGGAACAAGATAAACAAACTCATTCTCCTTATCTGGAACAAGGAAGAATTGCCACAAGAGTGGAAAGAGTCAATCATTGTTCCAATTCACAAGAAAGGCGACAAAACTGACTGTAATAATTATCGAGGCATTTCTCTTCTGTCAACATCCTATAAAATCCTTTCAAATATTCTGTTGGCAAGATTGACCCCATACGCAGATGAAATTATTGGAGATTATCAGTGCGGATTTAGACGAAATCGGTCAACTATCGACCAAATATTTACCATTCGCCAAATACTCGAAAAGAAGTGGGATTACAATACCCCGGTACATCAACTATTTATTGATTTTAGAAAGGCTTACGACTCGGTTAGGAGAGAAACATTATACAACGTTCTTACAGAGCTTGGAATACCGAGAAAGCTAATTAGATTAATTAAGATATGTTTAAGTGAATCCCAAAGTAAAGTCCGGGTAGGAAAATTTTTGTCCACGAGCTTCCAAGTCGAAAATGGCCTGAAAGAAGGAGATGCGTTGTCGCCATTATTATTTAACTTTGTGCTAGAATACGCCATAAGGAAAATCAAAGGTAGCAACCAGGGCCTAGAGTTGAACGGCATTCACCAGGTTATGGCATATGCTGATGATGTAAATTTAATAGGGGATGATAGAAGAACAGTAGAAATAAATGCAGAGATCTTATTAAACGCTTGCAGGGACATAGGTTTAGAAGTAAATGCAGAGAAAACTAAATACATGGAAGTGCGTCGGGACCGTAATACGGCAAATTGTGGAGGCGTTAAAATATTAAATAATACTTTTGATAAAGTGGATACTTTCAAATATTTAGGATCAATATTAACAGACGAAAATCATATTCACGAAGAAATTAAATGTCGACTAAAAGCAGGGAATTCGTGTTACTATTCGGTTCAAGATCTCTTGTCGTCGCGAATTCTGTCGAGGAATTTGAAGCTTGAAATATATAAAACGATAATCATCCCTTTTGTTCTGTATGGTTGTGAAACATGGTCGCTTACTCTGAGGGAAGAACATAGACTGAAAGTATTTGAGAACAGGATCCTGAGAAGAATATTTGGACCAAAGGGGAACGAGAATGGGGAATGGCGGAAGCTTCATAACGAGGAACTACATAGTTTATATGGTTTACCCAACATTGTTAGGGTCGTCAAGTCTAGGAGGCTTAGGTGGGCAGGTCATGTAACTAGAATGGAAGAAAGTAGAAACGCTTTCAAAGTCTTGACTGGTAGACCCATAGGAAAACGACCATTAGGAAGACCTAGCGCAGATGGGAGGATAATATTATGATGGATCTCGCAGAGATAGGAATACAAAGTAGAAACTGGATCCAATTAGCTAAGGATAGAAATCAGTGGAGAGCTTTTGTGAACGCGGTACTGAACCTCCGGGTTCCATAGGCCATAGAGTTAGTTAGTTAGTTATCAATTTATTGACATGAATCTACCTCTATCTATTTCAAAATATTGTGTGGTATACAATATACGGAATTCAAGATGGCTGTCATGGTGTACACTAAATAATTTAACGCTATTTCTACACTAATGCCAAAATGTGACATTTTCTTTTCCTCCGTCCATGCATCTCTTTGTCACTGCCCTGTCACGATACATTTTCTATTAGATACATATGTCAAGCATAGCACTGCGCGTCCCAAGCAAACGATGTGTCAAAAATGAGTTCACATTCTCATTTGTGATAATATTCAAGATTAGTCTGAAGTGTAAAATCATAACCTTTTATATTTAAAACAATATTATATGATATGCAATACGGCGTAATTAACGTACTGCGTAGATTTAAGTGACAGGCTGTGCCAAATATATATTCCCTATAAAGATATTAGTACTCAGAAGGAAAAACTCCACGCACAATCAATGCATCCATGCATGTCGTTTTTATTGTTCTGTCCAATGAACTGCATAGAGATCCACATATGTCTTCTCACAGGAACATTAAGCTAATCATTTCCACAAAAGACTTTTTATTCTATACTTGATCCAGGGGTAGAAATGGAATTTTAGAATAAGGGGAAGTCAATATTGATAAAGTTTGATTAGGCTATGTCACGAGAATACAAACTCAGGAAGTCGCAAGTGCAAGCAAACTTTAATGGAGAACGACTTAAGCAATAGCGATTGTTGCAGAAAAATCAACAACTAAACATAACAAATATCACCATTAAAATTTCCTATTTGTATTAATAACTACACATATTTTCCTTTTTTGCATAAACACTTCAACTTACTAAGGGGATATTATACTTTTGTGGATGTCTCATTTCCACTCTTGCTTTGATCTCAGATTTTTATACGTGGAACCGTATTTACCGGGAAGTCTTCACGCGGGCCCTTTTATTCAAGCCTTTTTGTCGGGTGGCCCTGTCGCCATGTCATTTTCCACGATGGACCGTTTTTCATCGGGAAATTTCGAGAAAGGGCATTATATCGTGGAGATCTTTGACCCGGGTTTGTTATTTTACTCGGGGCCTTTTGTCGCCAGGCCCCTTTACCCGACTCCTTTTGACTGCGCTCTTTTAATGCAAGGCAGTTTTAACTCGGTTCTGTTGAAGCAGGACCCTTTTCACACGGGTCTTTTTGTCTCTGGGCCATCTTGATCCGGGACCTTTTGACGACGGGCCGTTTTGACTCGGGCACATTTATTGCGGAAATCTTTTGACTGGGCCTTTTCTCTAAGAACTTATGTAGCAGGGCCCGTTTTCACACGGATTCATTTAATGTAGGGCATTTTGTGGCAGTTTCCTTTTGACCCTGGCTCGTTTGACGCAGGGCCCTTTTAAATCTACCCTTTTTACCCGGGACCATTAGAGGAGGGGCCGTCTTGAATCATGCCATTTGTCGTGGAGACCTTTCCACCCAGGCCCTTTTGACTCGCGCCCTTTCGTCGCTCAGATCTTTTTCTCCCTGGCCATTTAAACTTGGGGACTTTTGTACTGGGGTCTTTTTAGTCATTTCATACTGATCTGGGCTCATTTGACGTGGTGTCGTTTTTACTCGGTCCTGTTTGCCGCAGAGCTGATTTGACTCAGGTTTTTTCGTCGCCGGACCCTTTTGACTGAACGCTTTTGACGCGGGGCCGTTTTGACTTTTTTCACTTTTGTTGCGGACACAATTTGTCCCGGGCTTAGGACTCGGGCCTATTCTTAGCAGGACCACTTTTAGTACAATCCATTTTTTATGTACGACTTTTTCGTCTCGACTTCCCTTAACACGGGGCCTTTTTGACTCGAGTCTTTTGTCACGGGAACATCTTGACACTGTCCATTTTCAGGAGGGGCTGATTTGAAACGGGTTCTTTTGAGCCGGGATCCTCTTGACCGGACTCTTTTAACTCGAACCCTTTTGTACCGCGTCCTTTTGACGTGTGGTACTTTAGACTCGGGTCCTTATGTTGCGAAGAGCTTTGGACCAGGCATTTTCACGCTGGGCCGTTTGGCATGGGCCCTATTGTTTCGGAGCTGTTTTGACCAGTGCTCTTTTGAGGCGGGTCCGCTTGGCCCAGCCATTTATGAGCCAGGGTCTCTTTGTCGAGAGCCCGTTTAACTCAGTTTTTATCGACGTGAGTCTGTTTTAACTGTGGAACGTTTCACACAATACCGTTTTGGCTCGGGTTCGTTTGTCGCGAGATCCTTTTCACCCGGGACATTTGACGTGTGGCCGTTTTGACTGGGTCACTTTTGTTGCGGACATCTATTGACCCGAAACTTCTTGACTCGAGGCTTTTTGTAGCGGGGCCTCTTTTGGTCCATTTGAAGAAGAGCTTTTTTGACTCGACCTCTCTTAACACGGGGCCCTTTTGATTCTTTTTTCGTCGCGGGATAATTTTGACCCAGGCCCTTTTCACGCTAGGCCGATTTGACTCGGGCCCTTTTGAGGCGGGTTCTTTTGACCGGGGGAATTTTGACTCGGGCTCTTTTTTTGAGGAGATCACATGACTCCGGGCCGTTTCTACCGGGGGTCTTTTCACGCGGGGAGTATTTAACCGGACCCTTTTTACCCGGACCCTTTTGACTTAGCGCTTTTGACGCGGGTCGTTTTGACTTTATCACTTTTTTTGCGGACACAATTTGTCCCGGGCTTATGACTCGGGCCTATTCTTAGCGAGACCACTTTTAGCACAATCCATTTTTTATGTACGACTTTTTCGTCTCGACCTCCCTTAACACGGGGCCCTTTTGACTCGAGTCTTTTGTCACGGGAACATTTTGACACTGTCCATTTTCAGGAGGGGCTGATTTGACACGGGTTCTTTTGAGCCGGGATCCTCTTGACCGGAGCTATTTTCACGCAGGACTCTTTTAACTCGAACCCTTTTGTACCGCGCCCTTTTGACGTGTGGTACTTTAGACTCGGGCCCTTATGTTGCGAAGAGCTTTTGACCAGGCATTTTCACGCTGGGCCGTTTGGCATGGGCCCTTTTGTTTCGGAGCTGTCTTGACCAGTGTTCTTTTGAGGCAGGTCCGCTTGGCCCAGCCTTTTAAGAGCCAGGGTCTCTTTGTCGCGGGCCCGTTTAACTCAGTTTTTATCGACGTGAGTCTGTTTTGACTCTGGAACGTTTTACACAATACCCTTTTGGCTCGGGTTCATTTGTCGCGGGATCCTTTTCACCCGGGACATTTGACGTGTGGCCGTTTTGACTGGGTCACTTTTGTTGCGGACACCTATTGACCGGAAACTTCTTGACTCGGGGCTTTTTGTAGCGGGGCCTCTTTTGGTCCATTTGAAGAAGAGCATTTTTGACTCGATCTCTCTTAACACGGGGCCCTTTTGATTCTTTTTTCGTCGCGGGACAATTTTGACACAGGCCCTTTTCACGCTGGGAAGATTTGACTCAGGCCCTTTTGAGGCGGGTTCTTTTGACCGGGGTAATTTTGACTCGGGCTTTTTTTTTCAGGAGATCACATGACTCCGGGCCGTTTCTACTGGGGGCCTTTTCTCGCGGGGAGTATTTAACCGGACCCTTTTTACCCGGAGACTTTTGACCTGGGCTCTTTTGACATGGGACCGTTTTTAATTGGGTATGTTTTGACTCAGGCACTTTTGTTGCTGAGTTTTTTTTGACCAGGTCTCTTTACACTCGGGCCTTTTTGTAGTGGGGTCCGTTTTGACACGTGTCCATTTGACGTAGGGCCATTTCCTTGACGTAGGTGCCCCTTTGATGTAGGCGCCCCTATGACCTGTAGTGGATGGAAAGTGTTTACATATTTCGTAGTAGCCGTTTTAATAATGTAGAAAAAAAGTATGTAAATTAATTTGTCTGTGAGCTTGTTGTCGATCATTATCCAGTGAATAAATAAGGAATTACTAGAGTAAAATGATTAATTATTATTTTTCCAGTTCTTTTCAACTGAATATGCTGGCGGGTTATGTCCAAAGTATTTTCGGTGTATTCCTGGTTCTAGGTCTTTGTATCATAGCAGAATATATTACTATCATATGGAATTATAGGAAAACGTCTAAAGTTATCAACTGGCGACGAGGATGGGATATCAACAAATATTGGTTGATGATCGATCGAAACCTCTTCTTACAGTTAATACACCTTGGGGACTTTTTCAGCCACAACGGTTACCATTTGGATTGACGTGCAGTCCCCATATATTTCAGAGGGTAATAGAGCAAATTTTAAAAGATTTTCCTGGTGTATTTGCATTTCTAGATGACATCTTAATAGCTGGGCATGATAGAGAAGAGTGTTTTGAACGCACTAATAATGTGCTAAAACGTTTACAAGAGTATCACGTTAAAGTACGTTTGGATAAATGTCAATTTTTACAATCCGAGATTGAATATCTGGGACATACGATTTCTCCAAGGGGTATTTTTCCGATAGTGAAACATCAAGAGGCAATTTTAAAATGCGAAACACCAAAAGACGTGTCTCAATTAAAAGCGTATTTAGGTATGTTAAACTTCTTTCACAAGCATTTGCCAAATTTTTCTTTAAAACTGCCTCACTTATTTGAATTACTAAAAAAGAAACAGAGATGGGTTTGGACAAATGTGCATGATAAAGAATTCCAATTATCAAAAGACATGCTAAGGAAAGCAAAATGGAACCAACCTTTTGACAAATCAGCTGAAGTCGTTCTCATCACTGATAGTAGTGCGTACGGAGTTGGTGCACAACTTTGTAACAGGAGACAAGGAAAATTGCATACTGTAGCTTGCGCATCAGCAACCTTAACTGATGCTGAGAAAAATTACAGTCAATTTGAAAAGGAGACCCTAGCAATAATATTCGCTGTTAAAAAGTTCCATAAATATCTATTTGGTAGACCTTTTGAGATTCAAACGGATTCCCTACCAGCAAAATTGATTTTTGGAGAAAAACATGCATACCAACTTTAGCTTCACCCCGCTTACAAAGATGGGCATTACTCTTACTTAATTATGACTATGTGATAAATTATTCCAAACATGTGGAAGTAGCAGATTGTTTGTCTCGGTTGCCATTGTCAGAAGAAGTGGGAGATTGGGAAATATCTCAAAATTTTGTTACTAATATCACAGTTGATCCACCCTTGTTCGCCAGGATTTGCAACGAAACGACTCTGGATTCTACGATTAATCAGATAAAGAACTGGTTGCTTCATGGTTGGCCTTCAAGATTGCCATCTACAGGTAATGTGACGGAATTAAAAGCTTATTATCGTCGACGTCATGAGTTATATGTGCAACAACAGTGTCTCTTTTGGGGTCATAAACTGGTAATACCGACGTCTTTAAGATCTATGATGTTGCAAATATTACATGAAGGACATTTAGGTGCACAAAACATGAAGGCTGAGGCAAGGTCAAATTATTGGTGGCCTTCGTTGGATGAAGACATAGATCTCGTAGTTCAAACATGTACTTCTTGTCAGGCTCTACACAATAAAGCACCACAACAGAAATATATATCATGGAGAGACTCAATACATCCTTGGCAACGAATCCATCTAGATTTCTTCGAGTTGGCTGGAAGAAAATTTCTTTTGTTAGTAGATTCGATGTCAAAATGGATAGAAGTATGGCAAATGAACTCTACTAATACTTCAGAAACGATTACAAAGTTGAACACTTGTTTCAATAAATTTGGTTGGCCTGAAGTCATGGTAACGGATAATGGTCCGCCCTTCTGTGGTAAGGACTTCAAGGACTATTGGTTAAAAAGGGGAGTGAAGATATTGAATTCTCCTCCGTGGCATCCCCAGAGCAATGGTTTAGCGGAAAGAACGGTGCAAACCGTAAAGGGTTTGATGAAAAAGAAATTAATGGAAAAGGGACTTTCTGTGTGTTCCTCCTCACAGTTGTTAAGGATCTTGGAAGACTTACTATATGGACTTAGGTTCACACGATCGGAAAAGTTGCATAATTCACCAGCAGGCTTACTCTTCCAATATGAACCACGTACCCGGTATAATATCACGTATCAAGACTGTAGGAAAGGCATTGATGACCAGAATACAAGCAAAGACAACGGTGTTTACAACCAGAACCAATACAGTAAAGGTCAATTAGTATGGGTCTTAAATAACCCCTGTCACTTCCCAAAATTTGTACCAGGAAGAATTATTCGATGTATAGGTAACTCTTTATATGAAGTGTGGGTAGAAAACAAGTGTAGAAGGGTACATGTACACCACTTACGTAGTCGAAGACAGAAATCAGAGAACATTAAGGTGTCTCGTAATGACTTACCAGTGAATAACCGAACAAGAGAAAATGTAAAAATACCAACGGTAGTAAATAGGTCTTCTGATAATTTTTGGTGGTATATGGAAACGGAAACCTTGCCTAATAATCTTGGTCACCCACCATTATCAGAAAAAAAGGACGAGGATGAAACGTCATTACGTCGTTCCGAGCGGCAGCGCAAATGTCCAGATAGATATACGCCTGAATAAAAAAAAGAGGAGGAGAATGTTGTAGTGGATGGAAAGTGTTTACATATTTCGTAGTAGCCGTTTTAATAATGTAGAAAAAAAGTATGTAAATTAATTTGTCTGTGAGCTTGTTGTCGATCATTATCCAGTGAATAAATAAGGAATTACTAGAGTAAAATGATTAATTATTATTTTTCCAGTTCTTTTCAACTGAATATGCTGGCGGGTTATGTCCAAAGTATTTTCGGTGTATTCCTGGTTCTAGGTCTTTGTATCATAGCAGAATATATTACTATCATATGGAATTATAGGAAAACGTCTAAAGTTATCATGACCGTGGCCATTTTGACTCGGGTCTTTCTGTCCTCGCACTTTTCTCCGGCCCTTCTGACATAGAACCATATATATAACGCTGCAGCTGAGTCCCTGGGGCAGACGGCGCGTATGAGTCAAGTGATTCGATCCCTGGCGCAGTTAAATGACTTATGTTACTGGTCATATCTCTTTCTTTTTCTTCTCTCTACATCGTGTCTGGAGATGAATCTTCTGACTAATAGGCTACAGCGGCGATTTTAAAAAGTAAGAATAGATATGCTATCAATTATAAATGTTAGGAATTTGAAAATCATATAAAGGGCAATAAATCGAAAAACACTATATCGGCCTTTTATCCCCCCCGTTCCATGGAAAAATTCATCCTCGTATTAGTGATTATCATGTTGCTTAGTTACTGTATTATATTGTGGTACTGTATACACACAATAAATACTTCTGTGTTTTATTTGCTAATAAGAACCTTATTTACATTTATTACGGCCCTTGCTTTACCAATAAATTGTCCCAGTATTTATTATTAAACTTTCGACTCTTTAGTTGTACTACACATATAATTGAGGCATATTCAGTAATAAGGCCACATAACCCTACTTGTCCTGTTCCCGGAACCACCATTATATACTGTAGGTGCTATGAAAAGTTCATCTCGATATCTTCATTTTTTGCAGCATGGCAATATTGTACTTGTAAATTTTTGCACCACTATTTTGGCGCACAGCTGACATTCAGACCCTACCAGCTCCTAATGCTTTGCTCCTTACAATATTATTAACCTAGAAATCTGGAAATAGTTTAAAAACTAAATTAAATTAAACCTGTTTAAAAGAAGAGGCGTGTACTTTATAGTACAACGAATTTGAAACTTGAAGAATAAAAAAATCATGGTGAAAAGTACTTAAACTCGAAAAAGAATGAAGTACCGGTTAAACTGGTCTCCTTGGTTCCTAAGGTTTATAAAAACGAGTGCTATGAGAAATTTTTCGTTCAAACTTAGTGCATTTTGTATGATTCCTTTTATAGTGTGAAAGAAAAATCTCTTCGAGAGTCGTTGCTTCCTTCGTACATAAGTAAGTGGAAACAACAAAATTTGCTCGTGAGCAGAAGAAACCACGAATCTATACATGGCTGTATTGTGTTAAGGATGGTGGAATAGCTACTGTGGTACCTGTATGTCAGAAATTGAGAGATATTGAACCTAATCCGGTCCCTTTTGTTGGAGTGAGCGAACAGAAACAGGAAGATGTTCAGTTCTTAATGATGTTCTTGTCAGCTGAAGACAGCGACTGGATTTAATTTATATTGAATGAGTACGAACATAACATAATCAATAACGCATTTATTACCATGAGTAATACATCATATTTTTATTTAGAAGAAATATATTATTGTGATTCATTAATAGTGTGCTATTTCTTCAATCAACAAGGATTTTCGAAAAAAAGGGCACATAACATTTAATACAAATGTGTTTATAAATATAATAAATAGTATATATTTTCCATTTAATGCAAGGTATGTATTAGTCATGTATATCTTTTATATTTAAAAATCCTGTAATAGGTATTTGCAAATTTAAGTTATTGTTATATACCTTCATAAAATCTTTAAGGCTCTTTTCCTCGATTCACGAAAGCGTGCCCTTCTTACGGAATAGGCCTTAATTTTGGGTTACTAGATAATGATAATAAAATAATAAGAATTAGTAAAATGTGTTAATGTGTATAACAGTTAACTCTGTATAACACTTAAAACATCTCGAATTCTCCGAATGTAAAATCACTTACTTCTTACTTTTCAGATAAAGAATTGAATCAAAAAGTTTTTAGAAATAATAAAATGGCGTATATTTTATTGATGTAACTAGTAAACTATAGTCTGATAGATATATAAGTCCAAACAAATATTTGTGTTGAACATAGTATTTTCGTTAGTTTATTTTGAAATATTACAAATTTAAATGTTCGATTTAAATATTTTACATTATTAAGCATAATTCCCACTTAGATCTTTGTCTACAGAAATATATGTTTTGGCTTCATTGCTCAATTAACTTGTAACAGATGCTTAGAGACTAGTTTCCCAGAGTAACAGCATTACCCGCAGGAAATTTAGCTTTATACTATTAATGTGTAAGAGTAGTCCGCAAAACACCTAATTTAATTTGATAATTAGAAAATATCCCCGTGTAAAGATTGTTGACCTTCCAGTCTCAAAACTTTAAAAAAGTTTCACTAATTACATATAGTCTATTTTTTTTAATAATGTCTCTTTTAACGCGCCGAAGCTAATAATATATTATTGTTGTTTGTAAAGAAACCGAAGTTTCATAAAAATGTGAAGGCTGGTTTCAACTATAAACTAAAGTTAAATTAATACATGGCTATAAGCATGTTTTATAATATATCGTTAGAAGCTTCACGGCCTGGGAGTAGAGCATGGGATCCGAAGCCCGGAAAGAACAAACGGAAAACCGGGTATCCCGTAGCGAATATAGTACGACATCCATTTAAGTACCATATATGTTACGGATGAGAATATAAGAGCAAAATATGAACATGTGAAACATATTTTTTTTATGTTCGGAAGAACATCAATAGATGTTTTAATTTGCTGTTTTTCAAAAGGAAATGTAGGTATATACTATGTTAGATAACGCTTTCGAATTGCATATAGCTTCATAAGGAAATAGTGATATAATCTCGCAACAATGAGCTTCTCACTTTTCCTAACTTTTAGCTAGGTAATGAGCTTATCATGCACCTGAATCGTACAATAAGAATAGATTAAATACTTTTTCACTTTCTAAACGAGGAGTTATATTTATTATGAAGATATTATCAAAGAAGGATAAAGCGGATATTGATATCACATCAAAACCCCTTAAACTAAAGGCACTGATATTAATGGAATTAGAGAGGGAATCAAAATCGGAAGACCATAACATAACATTTTCGGCATTCTGAAGGAAGCGATATGAGCAATACAGAATGCTTAAATATATAGAAATCTTTGCCCACTCTTGTTCTGCATTATATGAGTTATGAAAGTTATCTAAACTTAAAAATTTAAAGGCATAGAAGAAGCATTATATCAGTAATTCAAAATTATTAAGTTCACTATTCTAAACGTTTACCTAATTCACATTTTCATTTAGAGCTTTACTTTATTATTAGGTCTGTATCGTCTAGATTTTTTAGAGCGTCCCTA
The DNA here is from genome assembly GCF_964235325.1 of Thermobia domestica. NCBI lineage: Eukaryota > Metazoa > Arthropoda > Insecta > Zygentoma > Lepismatidae > Thermobia > Thermobia domestica. The sequence goes on from NW_027656390.1 coordinate 21,404, forward strand.
TTTGATTAGTCAGTGGTAAAACTGATTACTGATGTATTGCCACTGGAAAATTGGAATTAGAATTTCAAAAGAAAGAACACGTCTCAGCCAGGAAATTGAATGTCATTGCAATATAAGATAAGCAATAACTATATGGACTGGATAAGAAATTTCTACCTTATTTGCAGCATTTAAATCCTGACTATCGACAGCTTCTTGACACTTGTTATACAAAAGTATTATTTTGGTGTAGATATATGCTGCACACTTTACAGAGGCTAAGGAAGAGATGGAGATAGAAATAAGCATTTGTGGAGCTCCGAATTCCGTGCATGATTTTAAGAGTTCAGAATTAATGATCGATTTCTGAAAATATAAGAAATAACAGTTTGAAATAAAGAAATGAACCGCAAGATGGTGGTCGTCCAAAAATCATCGTCCAAAATGTCTGGCTCTAGCCATGTTGTATATTTCCTACATCAACTTTAATAGAAATACTTCCATATGGATTTTAGAACGGGCGCTAAGGGACTTTTCAGACATCACACACACACACACACACACACACATATATATATATATATCTATCTATATATATATATATATATACATATATATATATATAAACAATGAATTTTCGATACATGTACACACACATATATATATGTATATATATAGGGGTAGACAGAAAATCTAAAATCACTTCAATCAGAACACGTACGTTTGGCCCTCCACTGTACAACATGTGTTGCAGTAACGGATTCTTTTTTGTTTTCAATGTATCGTGTGGAGTTTCCTCCTCCGTTTTCAGTAACCAGTTCCCCTGTGAGTGTCGTGGTGTGAAAGTGGTGCGTTAAAATGGGCGACCTGACAGACTTCCAAAGAGGCATGATCCTTGGTGCCACTCTGGTTGGAGCTTCATTGGCAGCATTGTCGAAAATTGTGGATGTATCGAAAGGAACTGTGTCCAATGTCACAAGGGCATACACAATTCATAGGCAAATGACGTCTGGAAAGCACAACAGTGGTCGAAAGACAATCCTGACACATAGGAACCGGACGGCATTAAAAAGGATTGTAGCAGCTAAAAAGAAGACCACTGCAATGAAAATTACGTCAGAACTCAATTCCGGAATCCAGCACCTGCTTTCGTCGAAAACAGTCCAAAGGGAACTTCATAAAATGAAAATTCATGGCAGAGCCGCTATCGTCAAACCCCTGGTCGCAGCAGTAAATACGAAGAGGCGTATCCAGTGATGGAAGGACCATAATGCGTGGACTCATGAGCAGTGGAAACACGTCATGTGGTCCGATGAATTGACCTTCACCTTGTTTTCAACAACAGGTTATGTTTAGGTATGGAGAACACCGTCGTAAGACTTCATGGCCCTGAATGGAATGATGAATGCTCAGTCGTATAAGTTCATTTGGGGGACCAGGTTCTTCCCATGGCCCAAATATTGTTCCCTGATGGTGATGGCATCTACCAAGATGATTTGGCACCCTTTCACGCTACAAACAGGTTAAATCATGGTTTTGGGGAGCATGTCCAGAAGCTATCACACCTCCCCTGGATCTCACAATCAACAGATCTGAACATTATTGAGCCATTGTGGGCTGAGTTAGATTTGTGTGTTTGGTCTTATTACAATCAACCAGCATTCCTTAAGGAAATGGAGCATGTTTTGGAGGAACAATGGTACAAAATTACACACACCACGATTCAGGAGCTGTATACGTCCATTCCACGTCGGATCCAAACTAGTTTGGATGCAAAAGGAGGCCCAACACCATACTAGGTATGCTTTTCATACTTTTGCAAACATTTTAGATTTTTTGTCTAACCCGTATATATATATATATATATATATATATATATATATATATATATATATATATATATATATATATATATATATATATATATATGTGTGTGTGTGTGTGTGTGTGTGTGTGTATTTTCTTGGTACTTGTTTAGTACTTAGTGTACAAGAACAAATAAAGATGATACTTATCTTCTCTAAACCGTTTATTACTTTAAGTGAGGGAAAGTATAATACTTTTTATAGGTATACTATATATTTTACCTGAAAGAGTACATTTCATAAAATGACATAAACTTAAGATCGTACTTTTATACTATTTCATGTTAGTGTTTTTATGTGTTATTGCAGAATCTGCAAGAAATTCGTCAATTGTTATTACAATTCACAACAATTTGACTGTAGCTCCAAGATACGTCCTATGCCACTTAATCCAACAAGTTTCTACGCAGTGAACTCGAAAGTCACAAAGTAAGGGTTCTACGTTATGCCATGTAATATTCAATTATTTATGTAGAATAAGGCAATTAATATAAAGAAACGTCATCCTTGTAATTTAAATCACTTAAGGTCTAATGCTAGTTTATTAACATAACGCCATTTAAAAATAAACTTATCTTCGCATTATCTTCTTGAAAGATAGTTTATGTACACTTATCACTTTTTATACTCAATTGCAATGATGTATCTCTGATTTCACATATATTCTATTTTAATTTTCATCATGTATTACTTGTTCTAATTATATAGCTGATCTTAATAGCATTATATTTAATTTGTTAATTGTAAAGGTAACAGAACTAAATATGTTATAGGTAAAATTGCACCTTTCGCATCCCGTTTTCCAAATTAACAATAGTGTTGTACCAAATTAACCACAGTAACCATAAGTAAGGTTATATCTGATCCACATATTTATGACACGAAAAAAATCAACATAATATCTGATTCAAAGGAATGTATACAAATCAAATTCACAGGAGGGGTGCTGTGGCTCAGTGGTAGAGCGTTCACCTCTGGTGCTTGGGGTTCCGGGTTCGATCCCAGCCCCGCCAAGTGAATTTTGTGGTGGACAAACACCGTGCTCGTGGGTTTTTGAGTTCTTCCGTTTCCTCCTCTCTCATCATCATTTCACTCATCTCTCATCATCACCGTCTCCTTTAGCCTAACCAGCATAATTGTGGGACGTAAAACTCAAAGATTTCATTTCATTTTTTTTCAAATTCATACGACCCGTAGGATTTAAGTCTGTGTGTAAATAAATCCAAATTTAAATAATTCCCTAACTTTCCTAGAAGAGCAGGCAACATTTATTACAACACGTGCACGCACATGCTCTATTCTTTGAAATTGTTCAAAAACAATTACGAAATGAAAAAGCTAACGTTCCTCTACAATTTAAACAAATTATTTCAAAACGACGTTCTCATTCCAACCTTCAATACTTTCTTAGTTTTGACAATAATAATATGATTGTCATTTAAATAAGAGAAAAATGCTACAAAAGCAGTTGAAAAAATAAAATTAACCCTCGGAAGACAATACTACTGCGCGTTTCAGGTTATAATAATTGGTATTTTACAGATGTCCACTGTAATTTTGTTTTGAATCGTAACTTCATTGGTTTGAAAATTGATTGTATTGACCAATTTAATCCCATGTGAGTCGTTATTGACCCAAGAACAATTTGCGATACTTAATGTCTCATGGTTAGCAACTATAAAAATATTAAGTTCGTATGATGTTTTGTACTAAAAGGATCGGATGGGATAGGATTCGATTTGCTGTCAAAATAGTATAATAAAATCTACTCCCTCATTCTACCCCCTCAGCCAAGAGGACTACATTAAATTTGCTTAATTTTTATTAACTTATGTGAAGAGACTAATATTTATTGACTTTCGTTGATCTCCCACAAAATCATTTATTCTTTAAGACATCTTCAGACTTATCTTCGGTGTTGTGAGATTATTCTTTTTTTTTCTTTTTTTTTCTAATTTCATAAAAGACATCTCTTATGTGTCAAAGAACGCTAGTTATTCGGATGTCTTAGTTTATGAAATTCATGTATGTCTGAGAATTTAGTCTACGTTTCTCTTCCGTAATTTTGTGTTTTCGAGGCTAAATCGTGGAAGTGTTTGTTTATGTTATATAATGTATTATGTCAATGTGTATTTTATGTAATAAAGCTGAGAGAGCTCCTTTCCTAACTATCTGTCCATCTCTGACGTCATGAGTACCTGTTGGGACGAAAACATCTCATCTACACGTGTCTGGAGTCAGCAGGATTACCAGAAGATGTTGGTCTTTAAATACTCCCTCTATCCCGGAAACAGGGAGTCACACGGAGCCTTTGGAGAGACACGGAGCCTTCGAAGTCTCACAGAACCTTTGGAGTTGCTTGGAGACTTTGGAGTCGGTCATCGAGGACTTTAGTCGCGAAGTTATCAAAAGACAGTCAACGGAGTCGGTCCGGGGAGTGCACGGCAGTCAATCGAGCACTTCGGGAGTAATTTGGAAAACAAACCGAACAGTTTATAATTCGGTACCCGACATATTGAACACCAGGCGAACAACAGGAGGAAGCCCAGCAGAGAAGATGAAGCTACAGGTACTGTGACGTCAGTTTTCTTCCTTTCTCTTCCTCACCTCTCTCCTACCCTCACTCTCTCCAGAAAAAGCTAAAATTCTTATTTTTATTTCTTTTAAAATCAGACGGGTGTCGTCCGGTCCCAGGACTCGTTCTACCCTTGAGAAACATCCCAAGAATCTCACTTTGACGACACAGCTTTCTTTGAAAATACTTTTCAAATTAAGCACCCGTAAAATTGTGTTTTTTTTTAAATATTATATAACAATTTTACTTCTGTATCACTCTTTGCATGGTACACTGCTTCTTTTCTTTTTCTTTTTTTGTACAAAGAATGAAACTGGAATGGTTAGTCAGTCAAGGTAATTCGTGACCGTCCCATGGTCTTCCATTATCTTTGCACACATTCAGCCCATATTTACATTATATATATATTTATATCTCTTTCTTTTATTTATATATATATATATATATTTATATATAATAGTGTACATTAATATACCACAGTCATGTCAATACATACGAAAGATTAGGTCCCAAAAGGAAAGTACACAACAATTACACCTCGTCCAACCCAAAGAAAGAAAAGAAAAAAAAAACATCTGTATCAGAAAACAGTCACAAAAAAACAAGAAGACATTTGATGTAGAACAGAAATTTAGACAACTGTTAGGTCGTAGCACCATGGAAGGAGATCATCAACTTCGGAGTACAAAAGTGTTCGGTGCCTTGTAGTGAAGTGCTCGTATCACTGAACAGAACCACAATCATTTCTCGACACATTGCTGCTGTTGAACTGCTGATTGTTGTCCGAATCCGAGGTATTTTATGCCAGTCTGATGCTCTGGATTATCTGGAAGACAGCTGAGCCACACACAACGAAAACGAACAGCGCGAGAAGCCACGGTCCCACTGGATATTTCTCATCCTGAGGTTTCGATGATTTGGGAACATTTCCTCTCAATGTGACGTTTTTACTAGCTTTTTCATTTGCAATGCGCATTCTCTGTTTTGGGGCCATGGTTTGGAACGTTTATGAATGATTAAAAATTAAATCACAACAAAACTCCACACCAGATTACCTCCACGTTGACCGACGTAATCGTATGGGGGGGGGAATAAAAATAGAAATTACTAAGAAAGAACCAGCATCTCTACCATTTTACGGGTGCTTAATTTGAAAAGTATTTTCAAAGAAAGCTGTGTCGTCAAAGTGAGATTCTTGGGATGTTTCTCAAGGGTAGAACGAGTCCTGGGACCGGACGACACCCGTCTGATTTTAAAAGAAATAAAAATAAGAATTTTAGCTTTTTCTGGAGAGAGTGAGGGTAGGAGAGAGGTGAGGAAGAGAAAGGAAGAAAACTGACGTCACAGTACCTGTAGCTTCATCTTCTCTGCTGGGCTTCCTCCTGTTGTTCGCCTGGTGTTCAATATGTCGGATTACGACTTCAACTGTTCCGATACCGTAATGCCCTTGTACATCTGCAAAGTGTATCTGTGTTCCTAGGATGTGACAAAGCTCTTTAAACACAGCACTAGTGAAAGCTGCTCCGCGGTCACATGCGATCTCTGTTACTAGTCCATATTTCAGAATAACGTTCTCGTATAGAAAAGAACTAACGGAAGCCGCTGAAGCATCTGGTAAAGATCCAGTGATACAGAATCGTGTCCCTTCATCCACGACAACAATGAGAAACTTGTGTCGTAAGATATTATTACAGGGGTACACTCCTCCTAAGTCAACATACACTCTATAGAAGGGTGGAACACAGGGGTGTGTCTGCAGACTTCCGTAAGGTTTGCCACTACGCTTTTTCAATACTTGACAGCTAATGCATTGTTTGCATTTTTCATAAACGAATTTCTTCATGTTTACAAAATAAACAGATTTCACTAGGAGGTTATACGTCTTACTGAAACCAGCGTGATTGGCACCTAATTTCTCTGAATGGGCCTTCTCGAATACTACATCCCTTAACTTGGTGGGCACTGCTAATAGAAAAACTTTTCCCAATGGCGTCTTGTTAACTTTATACAGGATGTTCTTACGCAGGGCAAAATGCGATGCTCTCCTCTCATACTCCGGGTCTTTGTCGGGTCTATCCTCCAAATACGCAATGACTTTACTCAGAAATCCGTCATTCCTCTGCTCCTTCTTAAGGTCAATGCTATCCAAGTCCTCGATCATGAAGATTCTTGGGTCTGAGGCACTCTCTTCTTCGTCCTCCTCGTCTCTTCGATGTTTTACAAAGCGGCTGATGGCGTCTGCTTCTAAATTCTCGGAACCAGCAACATGAGAAATCGTAAAGTCATGAGAATCAATCTCTGACAACCAACGAGCGAGTTTCCCTGTCAAGTTCTTACTATGGCGAAGAAATGTGATAGCCTTCGAATCAGTGTGAAGATGAAAATGACGTCCAAGGATAAAGTAACGAAAGGAGCGTAAAGCGTAGAGAAGGGCTAAAAGTTCCAAATGGTAGACGGACAAATTCTTCTCCGATGGAGCAACTGCTCTGCTCGCATACGCAATTGGCACCAATTCAGCATCCGGCTCATCTGTAGCTGGTTGTTTGGCTACACAGGCCAAACCTTTCTTGCAAGCATCTGTAAAGATGTGCAGCTCTCTTTCAGGCTTGTAGGCCATTAAAGTTGGACTCTCCAAAATCGCATTTTTTAATGCTTCGAAGGATTGCTGCTGTTCGGAACCCCAAGTAAATTCCTCGTCACGCCTCATCAATTTCTGTAAAGGGTGCGCTATCTGGGCAAAGTCCTTGACATACCTTCTCAGGAAAGAACAAACACCGAGAAAACTCTTCAAGTTCTTCTTTGTCCTTGGGCGTTGGTAGTCCTTGATCGTGTCCAGCATCCGGTCAGAGATCTGTAAACCATATTTCGAAAGTTTATGGCCTAAAACCACCATAGAGTGATGTGCTATTTTCGTCTTCTCGGGTGACAATTTTAACCCACGTTCTCGATATTTTTGGAAGAGGATGGTGCACCAGTGTATCATCTCGTCCACAGTAGAGGCCACTACATAAAAATCGTCGACGTAATACATTATATTCGAACTCGGGACGCCTGCGAGAGTCAATTTCACTAATCTATTCAAAGCAGCTGCCGAGGACACATGGCCCATAGGCAGAACTTGGTAAACATAACTCGAAGCACCTGGTACGGAGAATCCTGTACACTCCTGACTCTCTTTTGTGATTGGAATTTGGAAGAATCCCTGTTTCATGTCACTAGAAGTGTAAAGAAGACGTCCCGCCATGCGAGCAAGCAAGTCATCAATCGATGGCGTCGCAAAGTTCGAGGGGAGAGATTGCCCATTGAGATGGCGCAAATCTGATACAAATCTGAACTGTCCATTGCGTTTTTTCACTAAAAGAATAGGGTGGTTCCATGGAGACGTCTGCTCACGAATCGTTCCTTGTCTTAGCATAGTATCCAGCTGTTGTTTGAGGACTTCACGTAGGTGGTAAGGTACTAAATAAGGTCTTTTGTTTACTGGCGTGGGGTTGGAAAGTCGTATCTCATGCTCAAAACCACGGGCGAGTCCCACATCGTCTTCCGACCAACTCCAAACATCGGCAAACTGGTGAATTAGGTCGTAAAAACGCTCCCGGTCTTTTGGAGACAAATCTGGGTTGACATCTACTCTTTGTGGGTCACACATCTTTCTAGACTGTTCCAACTTCTCTGGAGACGGTAAAGATTCTTCTGACGCTGTCAATGTCCTTTTTTCTGGATCATCGGGTACTTCCTCGAACTCCTCTGCATCGCCTATCTTCGTTCCTTGGCGCAACTTCACGGTGTTGACGGTGGGATTCGTTACAAACACCACTGGGAACTCACAATCTACTATTACCCTCGGGATAAAAATTCCCAACATTTCCTCTATACGCTGAGATGGTAACAGTAACGCCTTTTTCCCCGTAATGTCCCAACAGGAACGTAACTTCACTAAAGTGTGCGAACGAGGTGGTAAAACGGTATTCTCTAAGACTCTAAAAATAGCTCTAGATTCCCGAGCGATTCTCGCTGTTAATACTTCAGATAAATTGACCTCTAAATTTCTAGGTGGTAACTTCCTAGACGGAGGACGTCCAAAACGATACAAAGTCAAATTTTGCTTATCATAATTTAAGATGGATCTATGTTTTTCTAAGAAGTCCGCACCAACCAAAGGACCATAATCAAAATTCGGGATTATCCTAAAAACGTGAGTAAAACACCTGTTGAAAGGAAAAATTTCAACAAGGCAATTTCGGATACTTGAATGCTTCTTCCCGTAACTCCCTTCAATCTGGTGTTAAGACGAAAACGTCTTGCGTTCTTCGGAACGAGATTCTCCCCGAGACAGCTTATTTGGCTACCAGAATCTATCATGATCTTAACTTGCTGACCATCTAAAAGGGCCGAAACATGTGGTAAGTCGTTAGAAGATACAATGGGGACTATAACGCACCTCCGAGCAGATTCGTCCCAGTCATCTACTCTGTTTTTGAGTTTAAAGACGCCCTACAGTACCGTGCAATATGGTTAGGCATGTTACATTTATAACAAACAATAGGACCCTTACTAGGAGTCGAACTCTGGGTCTGTGAAGAAGATTGCGTGGAAGAACCTGAATTGTTTTTATTATTGTTGTTATTATTGTTTCTACGGTTTTGACGATTATCACTTCTCTCGTTATTACCCTGACCTACATTCCTTTGCTGACTTTTCTTATTTTGTGCATAATCGCTACCTTGATTGTCATCATTTGAGGTTAACGCGGATATCTGAAGAGTCATTTTAGCTAATTGCTGTTGCAAGTCATTCATTTGATCACTAATTGCCTTAGTCTGTTCTTTCTGAGCTGTAGCTGACTGAACAAAATTCTCTTGCCTGTACAGCGGACTTTGAACTGCTGACTCCGCACTTCTACATAACTGACTATCAACTTGGCTTGGCGGAAGCACTGACGAATGCAAGACCGCAGAATTCTTTTTAAAGAATTTTTCCAACTCTTTTCTCTTGAGTAATAGCCGAGTCTTTTCTTCCACTACTAAATCACCCAATAACGCAGATACCGTATTATATTCTTTACGAATGACGACCTTGAAAAAGTCGGGCAATAACCCTTCTATGATCAGTTGTATTTGTTTTCTCTCAGGCGCGTTAGGATCTGCTCTCAGAATGAGATCCTGTTTTGCATATACATAATCAACGACTGACTCATCATCGCCCTGTTCCCGTCCTCGCATTTGGGCCTCTGTCAACTGAGGAACCAAATTATCCTTAAACGCTGTTATTAACGCCTGCTTAAATTGCTCATAAGACAGCTGAGCAAAATCCGGCTTTCTCTCTATAGATGTAAACCATGATTCAGCTGGACCCCTAAGCAAATTCCCAAGTACAAGCTTCCGTCTCATTCCATCCCAACCATTGATGTCAGCAATAGATTCAACATTTACGCACAAAACGTTCCACGTCTTCCCCTAATCTAGCGTAGAAAGGCTCTGGTCTCACTATGGTATTAAAAATAGGCAACGGTTGGTTATCGCCTCCTGACGCCATGTCTAAACTGGGCTTCTCAACGGTAACTTCCCAAGAATCGGGAGAAATATCGGATAAGACCTCAGAAAATTCTAACTTTTTCCGAAGCTGGTCTAAATAATTTCTGGTAAACTTAGCCGATACAGGGGACGAACAAGCCGCGGGATCGAAATAAATCGTGTCACTAAGATTTAAGAAGTCATCACCCGGTACTAAAAATTCGTCAACAAGACGTCGCAACATATACACAAAAAATGAACTAAAATGGGCACTAGTTTAACGAAATACACTGTGTACATATATAACTACTTAAGTCTAAATTACACATGCAAAAACTTAGAGGGAGGAAGAGAGATAACAGAATGTCTTAAAGCACAAGAGGTATTTGGGGTTTCTCCACCACTCTTCAAAGGATTGAAGAGAAAAGAAAAAAAACTTGCGAATAAGAAAAAAATAAACTCATAGCGTTTGAGAAGCGTAATACAGAGAGGGTGGGGGAGGGGTAGCGGTGGTGAAAATGATTAGAAAAAAACTTAATTGAAAAGTTGTAAAGAAGAAACCAGTATATCCACCCTATTACGGGGGGAATAAAGAAAAAAATACTGATAAAAGATCAGCATCTCCGCCATTTTACGGGGGGGGAATAAAAATAGAAATTACTAAGAAAGAACCAGCATCTCTACCATTTTACGGGGGAGGGAATAAAAATAGAAATTACTAAGAAAGAACCAGCATCTCTACCATTTTACGGGTGCTTAATTTGAAAAGTATTTTCAAAGAAAGCTGTGTCGTCAAAGTGAGATTCTTGGGATGTTTCTCAAGGGTAGAACGAGTCCTGGGACCGGACGACACCCGTCTGATTTTAAAAGAAATAAAAATAAGAATTTTAGCTTTTTCTGGAGAGAGTGAGGGTAGGAGAGAGGTGAGGAAGAGAAAGGAAGAAAACTGACGTCACGGAACCTGTAGCTTCATCTTCTCTGCTGGGCTTCCTCCTGTTGTTCGCCTGGTGTTCAATATGTCGGGTACCGAATTATAAACTGTTCGGTTTGTTTTCCAAATTACTCCCGAAGTGCTCGATTGACTGCCGTGCACTCCCCGGACCGACTCCGTTGACTGTCTTTTGATAACTTCGCGACTAAAGTCCTCGATGACCGACTCCAAAGTCTCCAAGCGACTCCAAAGGTTCTGTGAGACTTCGAAGGCTCCGTGTCTCTCCAAAGGCTCCGTGTGACTCCCTGTTTCCGGGATGGAGGGAGTATTTAAAGACCAACATCTTCTGGTAATCCTGCTGACTCCAGACACGTGTAGATGAGATGTTTTCGTCCCAACAGGTACTCATGACGTCAGAGATGGACAGATAGTTAGGAAAGGAGCTCTCTCAGCTTTATTACATAAAATACACATTGACATAATACATTATATAACATAAACAAACACTTCCACGATTTAGCCTCGAAAACACAAAATTACGGAAGAAAAACGTAGACTAAATTCTCAGACATACATGAATTTCATAAACTAAGACATCCGAATAACTAGCGTTCTTTGACACATAAGAGATGGCTTTTATGAAATTAGAAAAAAAAGAAAAAAAAGAATAATCTCACAACACCGAAGATAAGTCTGAAGATGTCTTAAAGAATAAATGATTTTGTGGGAGATCAACGAAAGTCAATAAATATTAGTCTCTTCACACTTATACGTATATGATTCCCTAGCTCTGACACGCGTCGCTTCCAACCCATAGACAAGAGTTTTCCTGCTTATTATTGATTCATGTACAACATCTTGGCTACCAAAACTAATTTATATTTGGCAGACTAGGTTTAAACCAAAAAGTCTAATACTTCACTCGACGTTCAATTTCTTTGAACCAACTTCTTCACTAAAAATTGTGAAATTCCATTCCCAATTGTGTTCTGCTCCTGAAAAAACCCTTGAAAGTATGGTTACCAGAATACACAACACCGATAATGATTTTGATTTTTTAAATATTTTTATTATTGTAATTCATTGCTTTTTAAAGAAATATCTCCATAGATGGATTTTCCTATAATCTCCACTTACAAATAAATGAAAATTATCCAAAAACGTAAGGAAAATTGATTTAATGTGAATCATCATGCGTTACAGTATAAGCACAATATTTTTGAGCATGAGGGTACTTTATACGAAAATGTTTCTGAATGATACTTAATATTTTGGAAGTTGCAGGAATGTACCCAGAGGTGGGTCACGGAGTTCCGTAACCCAACACGAAATCTCGGAACCATAGTTTAGAAGTTTGTAAAGATAGTAATTTCCACTTAAAAGTTAATTCTTCAGTAAGATTAATGACAGTAGTATCGACAAAGAAAAGTATAAAGTTGTTAAAACAGTTTAAAACAAATTTAAGATTAAGAACTTTGGTCAATGTCACTACATGTATTTACAAAGGGGTATGTTGTTATTGTCAGTAGTGTTCTCACATATTAGAAAATATGTATATGCACTATGACATTAATTCATCTTCGGATAGGACCGCAATAGGTTTAGTTTATGATACCATGTTAAACATTGGAAGCATGTTATCAAAGCTTTAAATTTTAAGCTATAGTTTAGATAATAGGGAAATGCATAGTAAATGGGGTTAGCTCAAGTTAAAATATATATGTAAAATAAATATATAAAATATTATTGAGGGAATTCCTAATAGGACTTATATAATACATTTTGAGGGAAAATACTTTTTGAATTGGAAATCAGTCAATTTACAGGGCAGATAAAGAAGAAATAGAAAAATATGTTTCACAAATTTGTGGGTGCATGCAACAACGTGACATGTGACATTTTTGTGAAAAATGACTTATCGCCATTCATGAAGGGTCCGGGTTTCATTCTACTTGTTGAAAAAGGTGCAAAGATTTGGTAAGTCTACCAAAAGCTAGCGCTCACATCGTATCAGGAATTGGAATTAATGGTTGTAGTGTGCAAGGACGTGATATGTTCTTACCACACTCCATTCTTCCTATTCTTGATACAAGCGACATTGTACTGGATTTATGATGATTTATAACACAATTTGCCGTTACGTGGTCATACTTTTCTACATTGTGACAGATGTTACAATTATTGGAAAGAAGGAGAAGTCTACAATAACAGTATAAAGTCCGCACTAGTGGGCCAATACTATTAGAACACCTGAAAGAGCCATACCTTTCCGAATAACAGAAATAACGAGAAGTAGGTTATTTTCCCTTGCTCATGTTGTTTCATCATTATTCTTCCGCAAACAATGTGTTCAAGGTGAACCAGTTTACATACACAAAGTTTTCAATCTTAGAATTACCAAAGGGAAAAATTATATTGTCGATATCGCTTACTACTACTTTTACATAACTAATTAGCAATCAATCAACATCGCCAGGATTCACCAGTCCCACGTCTCAGGGAATTGATTGCTCTCTACTTCGTACAAAAAATATCTACTGCGAAATTAAAGGTTTGTCAAATCTTTAACTAACACTCCACAATAATTTTGAGATTACTAGGAAACTAAAATCGGCGCGACTAAATCATTACCAAGCGGGCTTCAAAGGAAGCGGAGCACCATTAAAGTAAACCACATGCTTGTTTGCTACATTAGAGGGGAATGCCAACAAATTCTTCTAGTTGAGGTCCGTCTTCTGATAAAGCCTGATGGAGATACAATGTTGATTTTTATACCTTCTTCTAGAGACAACGATGAACAAAGTCAACACGCTGTAAAATCTCTTCATCTCCTTATTTAACATGTTCCATTTACTGTCAAATGAATCCTTCAACATATTCTATATAATTTATACCTTTACTGACATGTAACATTGTTACCATTGTTACTATTGATACCTTTCAAAATATACACTTTTTGGCATAAGTTTAGCGATGGCAATAGCGCGTCTTTTAACTCTACACTCATGCCGTTTATGCTTAGTTTGGATTGTTATCTAAAATATAAGTGTGGTTAGGATAAATATTTTCTTGAGTGTAAAGGAAGCCGGTTGAAGACGATTTGAACCTGGCAAATATATTAACAGTGCTACACCATGGCCTAAGAAATTATGTTTTTTCTGCGTGTTAACATGAAAGAGATCTAGACGTAGAAATAGAAATGGAAATGATAGCAGAGGAAGAATGTGATTACAATCAAGAGTAGTGTTACTATAATGTCACGTGTCAGGTTCATGTACTCTAAGATCTGTCTGTCGAAGGCGTCGTACAAAAAATGTGTACGTAGAGTTTTAGCATATAACAAAACAGCGATTTCAGGATATTGTTTTTTTATCATTTACTAAATACAATACTGGAAACAAACTATAATGATCAAAGCAATAAGTGTAGATATTATATCTCGAGCCTTTTGCAAATCTTATTTATTAATCTTATCTTTTTATTTCGTAAATCTTTAATTGTAACATCTCAAGTTCTTCCTTCCACCCACAGAAATATTCCGGATAATTATTACACACGTTAAATATTAGATATGTATCTTGGATATGCAAAACTACTATTTAATCATATCAAAAAATATTAGTTACACCATGTATCAAATATCCAAAGCAATTAACAAGCATATATTTCTCAAGTAATACGTTTATCTAGAAACATAATTGTCTTACGAGGAATGTTTCAAACAATGAATTGCAATTGTAAATTTGGTCCTTTCTGTTTGTGATAGGTATACAGACTACATTATATACCACCTGCATAAATTTGTTCTCTTTCAAAGAAACATACGGTACCAAAAATTTTAAATGACATATTTTATTTTCTGCCCAGAGTTCTAACAAACGTTAGGTCCAGTTCAGCTCTACATTATTCACAAATAAAGTAAACAAAACTAAGTAAACATGTTTAAATCGTCAATTTCATATTAAATACCAAATACATCTGAAAATTCGCGGAAAACGCCTCGATTATTATAGTCGGGGAATAACATGTATTATCGTAGCAACGTATCCATAATGTAAAGAATAGTTACTCATTTCTCTAATAATTTTAAATTACTTTTCGCCTTCCTTAGCATACAACAACAGCTTAGGAACATAAATCTAAAGGAGACGCTCTTAATGTAACTATTTTGTGCGTGACAGCTGGAATCGAAATACAAAGTACCGAAAGTGCAGAAGTGGAGTACACTAAAAGAATCAAAGAAAGCAACCACTTCCAAGAGCTGAATGATATTTACCAGATTAAGCAGTATGCTGATGTTATATGTCTGTTAGCGGATAATAGAAGAACAATAGGACGAAATTTTGAGGCCTTATTAAATCCTTCAAAAGATATTGATTAGAAGTTAATGTAGATAAAACCAAATACATGAAAGTTCACCTTGATTCTATTACTATGAATTATGGCTGGGACAAATTATCAGATAATACTTTCGGCAAAGTGGATTCTATCAAATATCTAGGGTCAACATTAACAGAAAATGTATACACGAAGAACTTAAAAGTCTACTTAAGGCAGGGAATTCGTGTTATTATTCAATTGAATACTTTTTGTAGTAGTGAATTCTCTCAAGGAAGGTGAAGCTTAAAATGCAGTATATGAAACGATAATCATACCCATTGTGCTGTAGTTATGAAGCGTGGTTGCCTTATTCTGAGTGAAGAAACAACACTAAAAAATATAAGAATAAGATACTGAAAGAAAAATTCCGATCCAAGTGGAACGGAAAATTATAATAACGGAAATTTAATAACGAAGAACTGCATAGTTTATGATTTTTGTCAAACATTGTCAGCGTCGCCAAGTGTAGAAGACTAAGGTAAGCAGGCAATTTAGCCTTAATAGAAGAATGTAAGAATCTTTAAAGGTTTTAACTGAGAATTGAATGACAAAACGTGATTTAGGAAGACCTATTTACAAAGGGGGCGGCAATATTAATACACAGCTCCCAAAAATAAGAGTGCAAGATAGAAACTGGTTTCAATTAACTAAAGACAGATTTCAAAGAACATCGTTTCTTACCGCGACATTGAATCTCTGGGCTCCGTAAGTCACATAGTTAGTTAGTTAATTTTACTTTTATAAATAATTAGAACAGTAACCGGGAATACTTTTACTCTACTATTTATTTTGTTCATGTATTTTATTTGAAAGATTACATAAAGCGTTTCAGTGTTATGCATGTGATTCAAAAGGTGACCGAAAAGGTGAACTCCTTATATATTCTCGTTATTTCTCACTTTCAGCGAAGGCGTCGGTAACGAAAACTGAAGACAGGTAAAGTTAGTGGGTGAGAAAAATAACACTAGTGATAGTTTATAATTACGAAGTAATAATGAGATAGTAACAACAATAATTATTATATTTCCTACAGGGGAACTCCATCGAATGAAGAATGGTTTCTGACACCTGACGGCGAAATTGAGTTTATTTTCATGATGAGGAAACTTGAGACAAAAATGGATGTAAGTAACTGGGTCACAACACATCGATCCATAAATAAATGAATGTCTCTGTTGACTATATTTCTCACCGAATGCACCAAACAATAACATATAAATTATTTGGGATACAGTAAGGATGTTTCTACCCAGAAAGTTATTTCCTTAAACCTGCATACGTTAAGCATTCGGCATTCTTTACATTTTCAGTTAGTGTATCTTAAGACATATATTTTGTACTTTCCCTTAAATTTATTAAAAATTAAAATCAGAATAGTATACATACGTTTATTATAAATAATGTTTATTTGTATTCTTAAATGTTTTCGTTTTTTCTGCATGTATAAATTTTAGTTCTATTTTCCTTCATAAATACTGTCTTGTGGAATACACATATAATATTATTATCATCTCTAAAACTGAGTGCTAAGTTATTAACTACCTTGCTGTATATCTTGTGTTTATAACTTCTAACGAAACACAATTACACACATAATGGAATTTATGTGTCTATAGTTTCTTACTCTCGATACTGTAACTTGTATCAGTACAATTATTAAACAATTTCATAAATTTATAAAAGTATATTATTTGAAAACAAATATATATAAATGTCTTTATTCCATATTTAAATATAGATTTTATATTCTATTTTCTTTAATTGTTCTGGAAATAGTGCATTAGATTTCTGACACATTTACGATATATAAACTCACATAGATCACTTCTTGAGTACTTTCTCGTTTTTTACATAAGCACAGTAAAAATTTTCTCTATATATAGACTTGCTTTTATAGTTAGATTTAGCCACAAATTCCACATATTCCATTCATGTGTATATAAGTTCTATATTAACTCTCATTCAAATAGTTCCCCTGTTATTTCCGAAAAAATCTTTCATCATTTCAAGAAATCTTCTTTTTATAGCATTTCTCAAAGTTAACTGACGTCTCTGACCTACATACTTTTCCATCTTATGTCATATTCAGTTATATTTTACGACAACAAAATGCTAAAAAAGTGAAATACTTGTTTGCTTTAAAATAGTTGCATCAACGAAGTACCGTATAATCGGAAAATATTTTAATAATTATATTTTGATAAACATTGAAGTAGTATTCAGATTCACTGAAAAATCAATTTAGTATTTCCATTTTATCGTAGCGATTCTACAACATATCTATCTCTGTAAATTATTTCCTTTTATAAATAACAAATTTCTATGACGTTTATTTGATATTGTAAATTTAAATATAGTAATAATTATATAAATTCAGTTCAATATCTCTCATAGATATTACATTTGAGATTCAGCTACTCTCTCTCATTTTCTATACCTACGAATGGCAAGGTGAATCCGGAGGACTCATTGATTTCATAATTTTGATAGTATTTATTATATTCTTTATAAGTAGTTGTTTGTTATTTTGCATCATACTATTATAATTATAAGGATTTGAACATGTGCTAGTTTTACCAAAAGTTTTCCAAGCTCAGAAAAATATTATGTAACGCAAAGTGACAAAGTTAGTCCGAGAGACAATTGTAACACGTCACTAAAATTACTTTTTGTATATAGACAACTTCTTTCTCTAATTCTAAGTAATACTCTCATAGCACTAATTATCCTCATAGTGACTATGTCCAACATTATTTCTTCATAATTAACTATAATAAATGAGATATCTTCCTGGCATTTTAGTAACAGAATAAATTGTGTATATACTGAGAAACTAGTATTATTTTATACTTTTCGGCAACCATTGCATTGCATATATATTGTATTTTTTCTTTATGCTTACATTCATAGCTAAACTATAATTTCAGAAATATTAGTGAGTTTGTGAAATGCTTGAGCAGTTGAGGGGGAGTTTGCAATGGCTGCTGGATCACGAGCTGTTGATACCGAAGATGTAATTCTGGAGGAGTTGGTCGCTGTACGTGATGAATTATTTGTGTTGACTAAAGAAAGAAAATAATGGAAGTGTTTGTGATAGCAAAGTGTATGAATTACCTGATCTAATTAGTGACTGTAAAATGTAGAAATGCAAATAGGTCAACCAAATGCTGTAAGCTAACATATTTACAAGGCTTTATATGGAAAAATTCGGTACACTAGTGAGCAGCGTGCTCGAAAAACAAGAGCTCATAACAATACGAAACGACGGTTGGAAGAGTAATTATTCCTCTCAATAAAAAAAGTATTAACCCTCTGGACATGATAGTAGGTATTTCTCTGTAACGATGATATAAAGTGAATATTGTATACCAATATGGAAGCTGAGCGTGAGAATTCAGAAAATCAAAACAGAAACAGAATGGCAAACCCACCGATGAAGAATAACTAAAGTATTTTCTTGGAACAGTTTATACAGCAGACTATGTAAAGACTAGGGACTGCAGCCTTAAATATCTATGTAATAGTAAGTATGCATCCGTATATTAAGAGCCGCAATGGGAAATAATATATTCAAATATCTATTCAAGTACATTTATTTACTTCGAGACAAGTTGGCTATAATTACATATGTTCAGGACAGAAAAAGTCATCATCTTTGAAAACAAGAAAAGAAACATGACAGTTGATGAGAAGTTAGTTTCATTTCAAGGAAATTTCACATTTCGACTGTACTTTCATATGAAGTAAGGCAAATACATTATGAACATTTGTGTAATACATTGTAAAAAAATATTTTATCCCCAGCATGGAAATTCGAGACGGGAAAAAGAAGAAAATATAACATCTAGAAACTTAGCAAAAACTTTGTTAAAACTGCAATGGAACCCTATCAGAGAAACAACGTAAATATCACAAGTGAAATATGTTATACTGATTTCTCCATCGGCAACACACTCTTACAAAATGACCTAACAATCATCAGACCAGTACGAAAACGGAAAAAGTGTATACTCACTGAATTCATCTCACATATAGACAAAGCTAAATGGTACGTCTGTTTTAGGTTTTCTCCAGAACAGCACAATACTTTCCATGACCCTAAACAGAAGAGATAAGTTGGGTTTTGTCTACTGCTGCACTGTTCTACATAACAAAAGATCTAGGAAACTATAAAATGGTACGATAATATAGTTCAACAAATTGTAGTGTTAAGACTTTAGATTAACTTGTTCAAGAGCATTCACGCAAAAGGAAAAGAAATAAGTGTTCATTATGAATTAGACGGACATTTGCACTGTGGACTCATATTTTTATGAAGAATAATAATTCCAGCCGAAAAGCTACAAGTCTCATGTCAAGACGGAAAATCCCGATTCCTGTAGCATTATTGATGTACCCTACTCCAAAACGCAATTGGTTTTTGCATAGGGGGAAAGTGAGTGGAGCAATTGAAGATTTCGGAAGTAGTATAAATATGACCGATCTGGCTCAGTGTTTTTTTTTTTTTTTTTGCTTTTTTGCAGTAATTCTTGATCGTATGTACTCAACTTCCCAGTGTCGCAAGATATGCTATGAACTACCTACTATAAAAGCATGGAAAATTGAGTATCCCATGAAAATCGTTCTGTTTTACGACCCCTTTTTAGAGGTGTACATTTATAAGCACATTTAGAAAAAAACAGAAATTACGTAAGACTACGAACACCTATTTTCGCAAGCCTGTTGTATTTTTGGAAAGACTACTAATATAACATAGAATAATGAGCGTGTATTCGCCCACTTTTACGACTCCTTTTTGCAACTCCTTTATAGCATAGTAGGAAAGCCACAAACATTTTTTACCATAGAAGAGTATGGCTTATTTTCCAACCACTATTTGACAATGCACAGATACTATAAGGCTATGAACAAACACTACAAACCCTATTAAACACAGCAGAGCGCATAAGAGAGTACGACTTATTTTTGAATCCGCATTTAACACAGAAGAGAATCAACCAATAGCTGGGATTGTACTCTTTTCCTTTTATGGTACCATTTATCAACCAGTGTGTAACATAGCAGAAATTATACAAGAAAGGATACATAGCATTAGGCTATGAACACACATTCAACTCCTATTTAACACTACAGTACTCGAATGAAATGGTTGAAACATGAGTGCTCGCGCGGATTACGATTGTAGTCCATTTGATAAATATATATATCTTAGTGGTTATTCAATTGGTATTTTTTACATGATTTTTGTGGGTCTTCACAAGCAATAAAGAACACATTTCAGTGCAAACATTTAGTTTTTTAATGCACAAAAAGAATTAGAAGCCAAAACTTTAGAATGCGTATGCAATTTACTATATTTTTGTAAATGTTCGTTTATTTTCTTGCTATTTGATTAAAAATTGAAATAAAAGAAAAAATTTGCATTTAAAGTTTTAAAAACTGTTATAAAAATAAAAAGAAGTTGTTAAATTGTTTGCAAGTTTAACTTTTACACTTGAAAATAAGGTCAACAGTAGGCATAATTTTGGGTGTTTCAGTCATATGAGTCAGTGAAAAGAGTGTGCTTGTGGTCAGAGCAGATCCACTTACTGCACCTGAAACATCTTTTTCGGGTACTCTTGTTTCTTCATCTTCCACAAAGAGGTTTGATAAGTTCGATAGCCACAGATTGCAGGAAGTCTCTACGGTGATCTTAGCATCATTATTATTTGCTTTGAAAACAATAAGAGCGTTTACTCCAGCAACGTTTAACACGTGGAAGAAGAGAGTGAGTTGCCATCTTTGCGAATTTCTGGCTTTATCACACTGGCGACACAATTTGTCGAATATGTCAACTCCAAATTTAGTGTTGTTCTATGGAGTAATAACTATGCAGTGTAGGTATGATACGACGCTGTGTTCGCGTATTTCTTGGGTGCACTGGATCAATATAGCATCTGGTAATTCTGCCCTTTCCAATGTAAAATTCTCCCTGAAACCTGTCTTCCTGGATAACAACGTTCCTTTTTTCATCTTCTAATTCTCAAATCGTCACTACCACTTTCTTCAGAGTCACTATTCTACAACATCGTCCTCTATTTCATCTTAGTGTTCTATACTCAAAACACTTTCGTCGCCACTTTCAGTTTCTGTTAGCCACTGTCGCATATGTTCTTGCTCTCAAATTTTAAACTAACATATATATCACATATATTTGAGCAAATAATGTGAAATGATACATTCAATACGAGAACAGTTAAAACGTTAACCGGAAAACAAACTATCACGTCAGTACTCGCACGGATTACGATAGTAGTCCATGCGAAAATAACAATCAGTATAAGATCAGTGCGTTGACTTTGGGTGCTATCACTCGAGTAATGGTGTTCTAGAAATGGGGGGGGAAGGTAAACGACCACTCAAGGTCACAAGTGTTGCCAACCCTCAGATACCAGAAAACTGAAGCCCACTGGACTACAATAGTAATCTGCGCGAGCAGTGTAGTGTTAATAAAGGAGAGATTTGCCCAAGTATAGTAAACTTTTTATGGCATATTTTTTGGTGTGCAATCGTTCCCTTTTATAGCTCCTTTTTACAATCTCTGTGTAACAAAGGCTATGATCAAATTTCAACTCCATACATGCAGGAGGGGGCGCGGTGGCTTAGTAGTAGAACCTTCATCTCCGGTGCTTGGGATAACTGGTTTGATATCAGCTCACGAAGTGTTGAATTTGTGGTGGACAAACACCGTGCTCGTGGGTTTTCTCGGGGTTCTACTGTTTCCTCCCACTTTCTTCAGTCTACCATTATTCTCATCTTTCATCATCGCCGTCTCCTTTAGCCTAACCGGCATAAATGTGGGTCGTAAAATTTAAAGATTTCATTTTATTTCAAGGCCATAGTTCAAATATTTAACCATGTTTACAGTTGTTAGTATAAATTCAGTAAATAGCTTATGTGAAAAGAGCGCAACAATTATGAAAGAATCGCATTCCTCTCCATAATATACAAAATTAGCTTATTTAAAGAAGCAATGTTTCTATTCTTCACAACGAGTTAATTTCAGAATAGAACATATATTTACGAAGAAACAATTTAAGGTTAAATCGAAGAAAGTAATAAAAGTAGGATCTAATGTAACTTTAAACATAACAAGAGTGAAAAAACTAGAGTACAAGAAAATAGCATGTAGACAATATTTTCAATTTTTAAATATGAACTTAAATGCAGCAGTTAATTAAATTAATGTAATTTTAATAACATTTAATAATAACCGTTACCAATGCATTCAATAAAAACACTTACAAGTCATTGTATTTGCATTTGTTGACGCTCGACAATAGAAGTAAGGTCAATTAACAACGACAGTAATTTTCTATTTCCACATAATTACAGCTCAAAATAAAGAAAATATGTTAGTAATTATGTCATTGCAATGTGGTGAACGTATACATATAAATATGAAAATAAAAAGTCTGCCAAAACAAGAAAATTGGAAAAGATAATTATCATCTTAAAATTTATAAGTATTGTACTGTATTTAACAAAGAAAAATTTAAAACACAAAGAATGTAATTCGAACGAGAATATATATTTAAAAATAACTAATATATTAATAATTTTAGATGGAGAAAGGTACCTTCTAAAAACGAAAGAACAAATATATAGATTATTCTATGCTTTTCAGAATTCATAGGTAAAAATCCTAGGTATTTTGTTCGATTTTAGTTGAACAAATTAGCTTTAGTTATAATTGAACATGTGTTAAATAATGAAAGTGAAACAAAATGTTGTAAGTGTTGTACATTGTCCTTTAAAATGTATGTTCCAAAGATGTAAATGAAGATTATCTATACAATAAATAATGAATTGTACTTATTTTGCACAAAGAATTCTGGTGGTTTGATGGTGCTAGAAAGAAAAATAAATTATAGACATAATGAAAAATAAGCTACCTAAATTTGGAAAATACGTTTTATCTAAATCTAATTCATTTAAATTGTTTCTTCGTTCTTGAGGTACTACATTGGTCACATATAGTATTACAAACACGATATTGAAAGTTGAGTCGTCTATACTTTGTTGAAAATAATTGTAAAATTTTAAAATTTTATATTACTAAAGTGAATTTTTTTAAATGTATTCTGTACAAGAAGTTATACATGTCATACTACATAGAAGTGTCAACAATAGTAGTGTGGTGATATGATTTTGTACATAAAAATTAGAGCTATGAAAATGATGTTTTATTACTTTATGATATTTGTTTAGACAAACTCTAATGTTAGGATTACCTTGGTCTACTTGGATGGAAAGTCTCAGATATTATTATTGCAATACTTAAATGGTACAAAAATATCTGAAATATACAATACAAATTTAAAAAATACTTTTTAAAAATGAATAATTGAAGCTGTTCAAAATGGATTCCGTCTCATCCGGAATTTTTTAAATAGGTAATCACATTATAATAAAAAATGATGTTAAGTTTCAAAACGATTAAGTAATTCTTATTAAGGAACCTCAAAAGATTTTACTGATGTAGGTTAGAAGTTTATATTACATGTAGTATTACATAATCATAAACAATATTCAAGATCGCAAAGAGCGTATTTCAAGTAAGAGAAATATTTGTTAAACCTCCATCAATCAACAAATTTAAGGAATTTAAATTAAATCTCAAGAATCAGTCAATTAGAATATTTTACTTTCAATATTCGAATTTTACGTGTTGCATATATTTGTAGGTGTTGTAGGATTAAAATCTATAACACTGCTCCATATGTTATTTTAATTTCTTAGTAACTCATATATAAAAGCTTTCACGCTTCTATCTTAACGCTTATATAGAATTAAAATTTTAAAATGTATATTCGGAAAAAGCACTGTTAATTCTCTTCCGGAATTTGTATGATTTTCTAAAATAAATTCATAATAACGAATGAGTTTTATAACGTAACATATATGGAAAAATATAATGATAAACACATCTAAATATATATATATATATATATATATATATATATATATATATATATATATATGTGTGTGTGTGTGTGTGTGTGTGTGTGTATATATATATAATTTAAATTTTCATACTCATTTTCCAAATTGCGATAATATTACGGATTATAGTTAAAATATTGTTTATCTTAAGAATTTTACAACTGATAGAGTTGCAAAAATTATGTTTAAGTCCCGTATATACAATCTCATGAGTTTTAAAACCAATTTAAAATGAATTACGTTGAACAGAAATAAATGTATATAAAGCAAAATATAATCTATTTTACGTTTAAATATATTAAAAATTCGATTTTTATTTTTAGGTAAGTAGTTGTATGTCTAGAGTAGTAATATATTCTACTTCGTTAGTTTAAAGGAAGTATATGCTGCTCAATGTTTCATGTTAGAAGTTTAAGTGAACTTATTTCAAATTACAATGTATGAATAGTATTACAATAATTTCGAAATAGCATATTTCAATAGTTATTATGAAATATATGAAATATATTTATGCAATATGTGTATATAAATCACTTATAATATGTGGTGGAATTCAGTTGTCTTGCGCTATGCATATTTATAAAGTAATAGGAAAATTAGCAACACATTCATGTATTTATATTCTCTTATAATGTTTAGTAAGAGGTGTCTACATAAATAAGCGTTGACTTCGTCGATTGAATTGGATTTTCATTTGCATTGAATGATTTGTTAAATTGTAGGTGTAAATAACATGAATAGTTATATATTTCTTAAATATATGTCGGGCTCCTACTGCCCTTCTAAGTTTCCGTTTTTGAATTTGTTTTATTATTAGAAAAATTATGCTTCACAAGAATATTTTTCATTATGAGGCACCACTGAATTTTCTACAAATAATTGGAAACTACGGTTCTATCAAGGTATCAGAGTAATTATGTACGTTTAATTTCATATTATCTCAAAACATGTACAAACGTTTCTATACGTGAAATGATATGAATTTTCAGGGTATTCTTTTAAACCGTTTCGTACGATACAACTACGCTGCAGGTCCCTGATTTAGAACTGAAGAAGGAAATTACAAGTTACGAAGGATAAACTTTTAGTATGCATACTTTACTTTAAAGGAAATTCTATCTTGAAGCTTACCTAACACCACTGTATATGCGACATACACATTGCCATTTTCCATATTTTCGTCTTGCTGTGGTACATGAACAACATTGCTATGGAATCATCAACTAGAGAAAATTTCGGGACATTTCCTTCATTGAGAAATATTTTTGACCTCTTTCTGAGATAAGAAATGATATGAATAGTAACTTAAATAATAATCGTCACATTATATATATTTTTAGTGTCTGTTCTAGATTCCGTAATATTCTAGGCTAACTGAAAGTTCATGTACACTATTATAAAGGTGATTGGAGTAAGTAATAGTTATATTCAGTATGTAATCAGGAGTTAAGTTCTGATTTAGAGATATACTTCAATTGTACATGACATTGAATTATTGACAAATTTAGCTATCAATTTAAAAATTCAAATCGAAATAGCAAATTTTTTGGAAGCATTTAAGGACTTCATGTTCTTCTCGCTATGTTATATCACAAAGGTATTGTGTGGTTTTGACACAAACGAAATATTTGAACCGCTTAGCGCTATGTAGTCCTATGCCACACCTTGGACGAAAATGAACTAAGGATGAACTGTGGGTAATTATCTGGAGTGTTTTCAATTGGCTCTTAAAATTTGCAGTGACGAGGATTTGTTTCAAGAAACCGAACTGGGGTTAAGTATTGGATTTTTAAAATAAAATATGGCTTTGGATTATTTTCTGAAATTCTTCTTGTAGTCCTACTTGAAGTGGTCCTATGTTTGAAATAGTAATAATATTAGTAATTTATTGGAGTGAGAAAGTAAATTCCAGATAGGTTGATACCTACCAAGATTATTAAAGTTATTTGAACCATTGAACAATGGAATCATAATTACTATAGGCTACATAGGTTAGTGAAAAATATATTGGCTTAAAACTATGTTGCTGAAGACTGCAACTGAATTGCTGTTTTCCTGCTTCGTATCCATGCTTGGGTGCATAAAAGTAACATGCAGTTTTTTTTGTTTCATGGTAAAATCGTTGTTTGCACACAAATGTGGGGGACGAGGGTCCTTTGTGTATTGAATTAAAACATTAACTGGACATTATTTATTAAAAAGAAAAATTTTAAATGTAGTGTTTTATAAATATGTTCTCTATCCCATTTTTAATTTAGGTTTGTATAAGAAAATAAGTATTAGTAGTATTAACATATTAATAGTATAAGAAAATAGATTAATCAGAAAGAAATGTCGAGGACAAAGCAAAAATTTGACAAGTTACGTGCCGTGGAAAATCAGCGCCCGGGGTGAGAATATACAACGGCGCCGAATACATATATTCCAAGTAATTTTCCTGTTTTTTTCCTTTATTCTCCCTAATATTGCGCCCCTTACTTCAGCCCTTTGGAAAATTGCCCTGGTCGCCCCCTCATGGCACAGTACTGTGGGTAACTATCGAATTATGGCATCTCCTAATGGAAGCTAGAAAATTTTCAGCAATTGAACGCTGTTTTTTGGTTCGGGGCCACACGCTGCTGCCTACCGACAGAGATTTTGGAAAATTTGAAAAATTCAAGAGGGCACATTGTGGAGCAGTGTAAGCACCAGATGCTTAGAAAAATGTAATACTGCCTACCAATAAATGCAAATATTTTGTTGGAGCAGGAAGATTTCCTCAATGTGGCAGAATGTATTTTCTGAGACATACATAAGCCTAATACTGATGATCTAAATGATACATGATGAACATGATCTAAATTTTTCGAAAATTTCTAATTTCAAATTCTGTGCTGTGGTGAAATGGAAGTGAAGTTTTCTACGGAAGGAAATGCAATCTCAGTGAACATTACCAAACGTGACCGCCCAATAAATGCACAGCTGAGAAGAAAATATAACGAAACCTTGCTAATTAAAGGTAAAATTTCCAAATATTAGCAAAATCTCCTGTGATTTATTCCGCCAGTGCTTGGCCCGTTTTTTAATGCTTTAACCACCCGTGACCGTAATGTAGCAACTAATGAACGTAACGAACGCAAGGATAGTTCACTAACTTTAGAGTAAAATTTTCATTAAATGAGACGAAATGCAAAACGCAACAGAAATACTGACTAATATTACTGTTACCAAGCACACCTCGCTCCTACACGTAAAGCTCATGGTGTACAAACATTGTTGATATTCCAATATCTTAATTATTATTAAAATTTATATTCATAGTTTGCTATCCACTGAAAAGAGGTCTGAAACATTTATCCATGTACCCATAAAAGAGGAATGTCATTAGTTTGCCATTTATTTTATCCTTTCTATTCTTCTCGCAGTGTTTTTACCACGAACTTTGATACTTCAAAAATCCTCAATATAGGTTCGTTTGTATCATATTTTGTCAATCACGTAAAGTGGATCTTTATAAATATAAACCGGGATAAATATGTAAGGAGAAAAGTGCGGATTGCCGTATTAGGTTCACCTTCTAGAACATAATTGTAAGTTCAGGCCATTTGTGCATTAACGTCTTTATCAATAATATATTTTGAAAGCAATGGCAATGAAAGTGCTGAAGTGGCAATGATTTATTATTCTTAAACCTTTTTAGTATGCTTCTCGAAATTATTACTATGTGACATAGGACTATTTTACACAAATTTCATTTCTAGGAAAAAGCAATACAGTGCTATGCCACAATCTTCAACACTAACCTTACTGTTTTTACATTTATTCAGTAACTAATCCTTAAATTGATTCAAATTAAATTCATGTTGGTGGAAGAAGCGTTGGAAATTCATATATAATATAATTGACTAAGCGAAAAAGGAACTGTGATTTATGAAATTTTTTGAAACCTTAGTTCTTATTTATGTAAAAATCATCCAAACGTGACGTAGGATTATATCGCGCTAAATTCTTCAATTATTCTAAAACATTTATTTTTGTCATTATTTTAGAAAGGCATATTTGTGGTTTATGTAAGTAATCGTTAATGTTTGTTTTATAAATAATTGTATTTGGCATTTTATTATTGTAGTTGAAAGAGCTTCACAATTCCACTAATATATATTACATTTCATTGAATGTGTTTTCAACAATTTTCTTTCCACAATAAACAATAGTTCTAGTTTCAGTAAGAGAGATGTGTAGTTTATGAATTTATTAATATGAAGTATTAAATGTTTATTTTCTTGTTTTCTGTACACGTGTTATTTGTTGTAACAGATAAAATGTATTTTTCCTTTCAAGATCATCTTATATTCCAAATATGATACCATAATAATGTTACAGAAGATGTCGGAAAATCAATTAGGAATGCAGGTTTATCCAGGGTTGGCTCAGTACTTATCAAAGTCGACTATATATGATGAAGATTTCAATGCAAATACAGTCAAAGTTGGTGCAGACTTAAGACAATGCAGATTCCCATATGAAACAGAAGGACTGAAAATATTTAGGTACTACAGTCAGCGAAATTGTCTTGAAGAATACTGGCACGAGAGGAAAATAAGATCTTGTAACTGTACAGATGCTCTTTTTGGTTATGAAACAGGTAAGTGTTATTTAGCATTAGAGTTGATGTTACTTTTCAACACTTAGGTTTCCTTGATTAATACCGCTCGTTATACTACACTTCGTTCGACACTCTGAATTACTTCTGCAAAGGAGATTTATATGAGTTACATAAAGTATGTTTACAACCTGTATTGTTGATTTTCTAGGTGGTTGAAGTTATTTTATTTGTTGGCCTTTGTTCTTATTCATGCTTGATTTTGATCCAAGAGTCTGAAAACTGCATTTTACCTGTTTCGTACAAAGAAGCTCCAGATCAGATGTCTTAATAACCATGCGGTAATTTGTCCTTCCTATTTGAGTGATATTTGTTGCATGCATATATTTGGTGAGCTGCATTAAGAGAAAATTTAGAGTGGAGAAATTAATGTCGAAATTCTCAAGGAAAAAATAATATATTGCTGGTAGGACCGGAGAAGGCAAGTTTGTATCCTAAGTATTAACGATGATCACTCTTGCAGGTATCGCATAACTTTTGTTGAGACTTAGCGCAAGTGCTGGTTTGATGGATGCCAGAGTAGAACGGGAGTGTGCTACAAAGCTATGTAAGGAAGATATCCTTTTAAAGAAGTTGATATATCCTTATCGATTTCAAGTAATAGTACAAGTATTACGGTAAAAAAAAGTGCCAACTATAATGTTTTCTGAGCACGGGCTGAAATGACAGAAGTCATATCTGAGCTTATTAGAATTTTCGGAATGTAGTTTGCCTCAATGTAAAACTGCATAATGAAGCAACGCTTTAAAATATTTAATTTGGTGTGTGCTGAAACGAAGTCTCCACTCGGATAAAATCCTAACTCTCTCCAACTTACTGTGGCAAAACTGGTAATTACCGCGATTTTGTCCAAGAGCGCGTAATTACGCAAGATATATTTCACACTGTAAACAATGTCTCCAGTTAGAAACCAGAAACCTTTCGGATATGCTGGAAACAAGTTGAGAATGTTGGAAACCATTTGCGCATTCTTTCAGGGATATCATTTGAATCTATGTTATAGATTGTAAGAAGCACCTACTAAATGTTCTTAATAGATATTTTTATCATAAAACATAATATTATTATCATTTCGATCATAAAAATAGAACCTCCAATATTGATAATTTATGTTTACACAGAGTAGTATATATAAAACAGATATCGTTCATGTGGAAATAATATGAACGGACCTAGGAAATTTGAGTTATTTTATAAGAAGTCACTCATAAGTAGAGAATATGAGAAAGTAACGTAAGTAAGCATATTATGCTTAAATTGAGAAAAAAGGGTAACCTCATGAATTAACAAAGTTATATATTGCCTTTAGTTGGTTAACTGTATTTCGTAAGATTTTAAAATATAATTCATAACGTAAATAGCTCAATGATGCTACAATGAACAAAATCACTTTAAAACTTAATTTATTCAATATATTTGCGATTTACATTAACAGAAAAAATCCTATACGTCATTATGCTTTGACGTTTCAACTGGTTATCCTCATTGCATATTAACAAGTAACACATGATTCTGTTATTTCCATAGTAACTAAAAGAGACCAAAGTACATTCGATGTCCTAGTTACAAATAAACAGCAACAATCAGCTTCATCCTACGACTATCAGGTGGATTCATTGGGGTTATAGGGATTCTTTTGTCAGCAATTGCAATAATACTCAGCGTTCTCAGATATAGATTTTCTCTGACTTTTTTCTGTTCGCATTCTTCTTTTAAAATAATTAGGTGTTACTTTATTTTTGTAAGTCACGTGATAGGTTTAGTAAATGATAACTTTAATTTCCAAGCGGGTCAATTGGACCTGATCTTTATTGAAGAAATATTTTTACAAACTTCACCTTATTTTTAAATTGTGCATTGTAGATGGCATCATTTGGATTTTAATATTCTCCTATAAATAAATACGAAGACTGCAAAGAAATAAGTGGCAACAGTGTTTTACATCCGCGTATGGAGTGTTGTTCAAGCTGCAGTTGGCAACGTATGTAGAGGTTGAGTGGAGCTATACGACGCGGGTGGCGGCACTAGTGTAAGTACTAAGGTGAGGGTACTTGAATCTATTAAATGTAGATTTTCAAATCACTCCGCTCTAAAGGGGGTGCCTTCCAAGTTAGAACAACTTGCAGTAGACCCATGGAAAGAAACGCTAGTGGATGTATTTATGAACTACGTGAAGAATACGGTAATGACACATTATGATATCAGACTTCGATACCTTGGGTTGCAGTGTTTCGTGCAGGACATGATAGTGTGCAACAGGAACCAGGTGGATGTCGACATGGGGTCGGAAACAGACTCATTGAATCGACTCAATCTTTCCTGCATGTGGACAGAATGTGAACTGGCAGGGAATAGGCTAACGAGTAGGATCATCCCACACTACAGTATCGAATATGCTGCACAATGTCCTTGGTTACTGAAAAATTGCATCCCGGTGCGTGCTGAACCAACTTACAGGCGATCAAAAATAGGATAGACACGACCTCGCCTGTGATCATTTGGCACATTAGAGACGGGAAGATACCGTGTTCCGGGACATGATTATCGCATATGGCTGACCCTTATTAGCCAGAACATTATCGCCAATCCAATGAATGTCGCAAACCTTATCTCCGCGACCCAAGATGCTGCGTCAGCATAAAAGTAAGTGTAACCTAGGGGGAATATGAAGGTGATGCTAACAGTGGCATACAATATATGTGGTGTTATATTACGAAATGCAGTCCCTCTAAACATGAACGTAAATGTGGTGGACTACCGCAGATTTCTGCAATATCTTCGTCTTCCACTGCTAAGGAAACGATCCAAATTTATAAGGAATTCACCCATTCTTTTACATTATAGCGCCTCTTCTGACAACAGTTATGCTATGAGCAACCTGTTTGCTCGATAGAGGTGGGAGGTTATAAAGCAGTTACCCTATTCAACGGATATGAGTTCATGTTACTTTCATCTGTTTCCTATGATGAAGGAATCACTGCGGGTTTGTGAAAACTGGGAACATGTGTGTAATTTTATTTTTGTTACATAGGAATATATTTCTAATGTCTAAAATTTAATTTTTGTTACTTAATTAATAAAAATATGGTTTATTTTTATCAAAAAGGGAAAACATATTAAACGTAAATATTTTGGTTGATGTTCTAGTTAATAAAAATGGTGGGAATTTACTGTTTAATTAATCATTTCTTCACCAAATGTACTTTATTTGTAACAATAAAACGTTAATGTTATATTATAAAAGGCAAAAAATATATATTTTATTCTAACATTAGCACTTCCACTACAGCTGATAGAAAACGAGCGAAGGAACAAAAGATAAACAAAAGAAGAACAAAACTCGGTACAATTGTTGCCATAAAAAATCCAACATCCTCCCACCTTGAGTTACGTTGTGGGGACTAGTAACTCAACCACAACAAACTATATATTTTTAAGTATATACAAAAAGATCTAATCTGGTAGGAGGTTTCACTTTTCTACCAGTTTGAGTTGTAACAGTTTGAAGTTTTGTTTCACACTCAGTCTCTGTGTTTTTATCACCCACTCCGTCCATTTGTTCATCACTAGGATACACTGCTGGTTCTTTCAACACCTGTTTTGTCTCATTTGAATGAACTTTCAGGGGGAAAACTCGTTGCACTGGTCTCATCATCAATCCGGTACGTGTCTTCAACCGCACAAGTCGTACTTCACCGTCACGTCCAGGTAATATTTCAACAACTCTTGCTAAAGGCCATTCTAAACGTTTCAAGTTCTCGTTTTCTACAGCTACAACATCCCCTATTTTTATTTCACTATGGTGTCTTCTAGATTTCCAATGCTGCACCAACTGTCCCAAATATTCACTGCGAAATCTACTACGTAACTGTTCCCTGAGTTTATGAAAATATCTCAACCGTTTTTGTATCTTAACGGATTCCAAGTTATCGAGATCCGGTACTCCTACTTCTCTAACATGCTGGAGAAACATAGATGGAGTTAAAGCTAATAAATTCAAACTATCATCAGAAACATAAGTTAACGGTCGACCATTCACGACAGCTTCACAGTCACACAACACTGTAATGAATTCTTCATAATTTAGCGAAGCCCTTCCAAGTATTCCCCTTAAGAGTTATTCCCAAGTATTCCCCTTTCATTAATCGAATTAAACGCTCCCACCATCTACCCCACCAAGCAGCACTGGGTGGACTGAATTTCACTTGATGCGTTTCACAGTTGCAAAAGACGTTATACATTTCCAATCCAGTCTGCTCAATAAATTTTCTGTGCCAAAAAAATTCGTCCTATTGTCACTGTAAATTACCGAAGGACGGCCTCGATGCGCTATAAATCTTCTGAGGGCTTGCAGAAAGTCACTAGTTGATAATCCGGAAACAAGCTGCACTGCTCTATGTACTGCACAGGTAAATATACAAATCCAAGCTTTTCCTCCATTTTGTAGTCTAACTGGTCCGTTAAAGTCCACTCCCGTTACTTCAAACACTGCTGCATCTCGGATTTTATCTTTGGGTAGGGTTACAGGGATTGGTTCCAACTTCTTGGCAGTATATCGTTTGCTTTATTGCTTTATTATAGATCGAATAGTTTTTCTTCCTTTGAGTATCCAAAACTGTTCCCTAAGAAGACTCAACAAACCTTGGACATCAACATGACAAGCTTCCACATGTTTATCGTAAACTAACCTTTTTACTACTGGATGTGTGCTTGGCAACACAACTGGATAACGAAAGGTTTCAATATCTGAAAGTTCTGTAATTTTGGTTTTTATTCTGATGATTGTGTCATTGTCTTCGAACGGACACAAAGATTTCAAATTCTTGTCGCCAACATCCTCAAAGGAATCTAGTCTAATAACAGTCTTCTGTGCTGATATCAATTTTTCAACAGAAAATTCGTTGCTTCTTCTTTGCTTAGAACGACAATTATGAATAAATCTTTTCATCCAACCTATTATGCGAACTATTTTTTCGTACTTCGAATGATGGCGATAATACCAGTCACTGTCCTCCTTTCCAACATTAAGCATAGCTGATGAGACCGTCTTTTTCTTTTCCTGTGTAATAATTTCTTCTTTGTACTCATACTTCTGTTCTGGCTATATCTCCTTGGGGCGTTGCAGCCACGAAGGACCTTCCCACCGTTTTGACTCAAGCAGTTGTTCTGAACTACATCCTCTCGATGGTAAATCTGCCGGATTCATGGTTCCTGGTACGTAATGCCAAGTTTCTTTTTCACTTAATTTTCGGATTTTTTTTCACTCGATTCCAAACAAAAGTATTCCATTGCTCATCTCGTTTAATCCATGCAAGAACTATTGAAGAATCTGTCCAATAATAAATCTGTATACCTTCAAGATTCAAGGCCTCAAGCACAGAAGTAGCTAGTCTTCCACCAATAGTAGCTGCCAATAATTCTATTCTTGCTATGTGTGATTTCTTTATAGGAGCAAATCTTGTTTTGGCTTGTACTAACTGCACATTAATGTTTTCTCTGGTAATAGTTCTAAGGAAAACTGCCATAGCATAGGCTCTTTCATTTGCATCGCAGAATACATGTAGGCTACAATTTTCTGAATCTCCTTGTATATATCTAGGAAATGAAAGTTCTTTCAACAAAGGCAATTCACCTACCCACTGTAAAAATTTCTTCCTTACTGCCCGTGGTACTTCTTCGTCCCAACTTAATTCCAATCGCCAAATTTCTTGCAAAATCATCTTTGGATACAACGTTACTGGAATCCCTATGGATTCAAATATCCGGTTTGCAAACGACAAAATAACCCTCTTAAGAAGAACGTCTGGTATCAACCAGTCACAGCATTCTGGTCTTATTTCCAAAGTGTCAGATTTCGTTTCCCCTGTAGACCCAAGACCGGTATGAGTTGTCTTGCTCAATCTCTCCGAGACAAGTGTACTCCCACCCTCTCAAATCCAGCTTTCGCCATTACTTGGGTGCTTTCATTAATGAAGTGATGATGCTTCTCTTCATTCCGTACGCTGGTAACGCAATTGTCCACATAAAAGCACTTCGAAAGCTAAGTGATGACTACTCTTGAATATTGGCTTTTTCCTTCTCTTTGTTTTTCCATTTCTAAATTAAGATGATGTTCTATCACTGCACACAGCAAAAATTGACTACAGTTCACACCAAAAAACTACACGCTTGTGACGAAATATATTTTCGTTTCCCTCCTGGTCAACCCACGAAAATCTCAAAAAGGCACGGTCTCTTTTACACACACTAATTTGTAAAAATGCTCTCTTGATATCGGATACAACTCCGATTCTATTTAACCTAAACTATATCAAAATTGAGGGTATCATTTGGATCAAATTAATACCCTTCTCTAAACACTGATTAAATGAAGGATAATTTTTCTCCCTGGCTGATGCGTCGAAGACGGGACGTATTTTCGTCGTACTGCTTTCCTTGACTACATGGCGATGACATAAATAATGTCCTTCTCTATCCTTTTCTTGTGGTGGAACTTCTTCTATTACGCCATCATATATCCATTCATTCAACACTTGTTGGTAGTCTTCGTAACGGTTTTCCTTCTTCAACTTACCAATAAGTGTATTCAATCTTCTTTTGCACATCTCAATATTACTAGGAAGTGTAGGATGTCCTTCTATCCAAGGTAACATTACTTCCTTCCTCTTCTCCTCATTAATAGCTACGGTCTTATTAAAGTAATCCATTACTGCTTGCTGAGCTTCCAATTTTGTCTTCTTTTCCGCTAGATCTGTGATACCAAGAACATCTAACCGCCATAAATCCGGTATAGATGCTTCTTTACAAAACATGGACATCGTTGTCATAGACGAGAATTTAACATCACCACGTACTTTAACTTTGCACATTAAAACCCAACCAAGCAATGTTTCCATAGCTACCAATCTGGACTTCAACACAATTCTTTTCCTAGTAAAAAGTTTTCCTGCAATGTCAGAACCAATTAAAATTTCTATCGCACCAGGGTTCCTGTCGTAAATTTCTACACCAAATTTTTCTAACTCCTGTATCCAAGGACCTTCAACTACTGCAGTCACATTGCTACATATTGTATCTTGGTTCAGCGCTTCAAAATTGCATGCATAATCTCCTTTCAGACTATACAACCTACCTTGATAACAACTATGTTCATAAGGTGCAGAACAAATACCTCCGAAGAGTGCATGCGTAACACTTTCTTTTTTTAACAATTTCGTATCCCATTTCCAATGTACGATCGAGCTGTTCGAATGTACGATCGTTGGAAACCGCTTTCTATAATTGCTCTTACCTCCCTTTCTGTCTCTTGACCCCTTACTTTTACAACTAGTGTTTGCAAAAACGTTTCGGCATACACGTTATTATTTAATGTATTTTCAATATCCGGTTTCGTTACAGTTTGTTTCACTGTACCGTCATTTTCTTGTTACTTTCGGTCCCTTGCACATAATGTATGAATGCTGTCCCTTGCACTTGGCGCCTTTTAATTTTACTCTACATCTACTGCTAACATGCCCCGGTTTTAGACATTTGAAACAACAACCCTTTGCTTTTAACACCTTTGTTTTTTCCTCGAAAGACCAGTTACGTGCCTTAGAACACTCTTTGCTAACATGAAAATCACTACAAAAAATACATTTCTCTGGGTCACCTTTACAATTAACTAACTCTGCCGCTGTTGGAACAGTTTCTGCGGGACTACTTCGATCCTTCCTTTTCTTTATCGCACTGGAAGTATCTTTCAAATCAAAGCCCGCCACTGCAAGTGCTCTCCGCTCTTCACTTTCTACTTCTTTTCTCACAAACAACATTAAATTTTCCAGTCTATTTTCCACTGTAGATTCTCCATTGTTCGTAGTTCCCCTTTGCCATTCTCGCAAAAGTTCCTCAGGTAAACACGATTCCACTAGTGAGTACAGCATTGCTGCGCATTTCTCTGTCGTTACTTCTAATGTACTTAATGCTCGTAATTGTGACTCAATTTTGTCGTACAAGGTACTGAGGTCTAATTGCTTATTACTGTTCAAATTCCTTAACACCAGTTTTAAAAGTTCCCTCACATACACTTCTACCAATGTATCTTCACGACCGAAACATGACTTCAAACCTTCAATCACTTTCGGATAGTTTTCTTCACATAACGGGAAACTTTCAACAAATTGGCGTGCTCTTGAACCGGGTAGAAGTGGCCTGAACTAAATACTGAAGTTTGTCACTGTTTGCGATATTCGTGTCCGCATCGATTCGATTGAACTGACTCCAAAACGGTAACCAAGTCTTTAAGTTACCATCAAACTTGTTCAATTCAATTACCGGTAACTTAATACCCCGTTTCTTACCTTCTGTCAAAACACTGTCTGTATCACGAATTGAATTTGATGCATGCTTATCGATCAACTCTTGAACTTTCGTGCGAAGACTATAAAATGTCAGAACATACTTATCTTGTGCTTCTGTTTCCTGAACCAAATCATCTCCTTGGAATTCTTCTTTTAATAACAGTTCAATGTATTCATTGTGTGCTTCATCAACTGCCCTGTATTTATCCTCCAATAATTCAAAGTTAACTTTAATTTCGTCAATGTTCACATTCGCGGCATTACAACACTGTTCCACATTTTTTGCGATTTTTGTAAATACAGCTCTCGCCACTGTTCTAACTCTTTTTGCCTTCTCCATTACTTACGTTGTTTTTCAGTCGTGTTACGATCGCCAGATGTTACAATAAAACGTTAATGTTATATTATAGAAGGCAAAAAATACTATTTTTATTCTAACATTAGCACTTGCACTACAGCTGATAGAAAACGAGCGAAGGAACAAAAGAAAAACAAAAGAAGAACAAAACTCGGTACAAATTTTGCCATAACAAATCCAACATTATTGGCTAGGGTAAAGCAAGCATTTGGGTCCATCGGACTGTAATGAAAGTACAGTTGGTAATGAAAACTATAAAATTTTGTCTGTAGTTCCAGGGCTAAATACAAGAAACGAAAGATATTCAACATTAAATACAACATTAATATATTAAATTGTTTCTATCTTTATGACTTTTTGACAGATTATAAAGCAGTTTCTGCGAAGAAAGGAAAGTGTTATTGTTAAAAAATCGTATTGGAAGTAAACCTATTTGGTAATTTAGTTAGCCTTGTACAAATTAACATACAATTCTGGACAGGAATATTATATATATATCAGGTGCGTATTTTATCAGACGGCCTTCATATAAAATTGCGATACATTTATATTTATCTTTCTGTATATATTACAATTATCATTATGGTATTGCTATTATATTCATATTCTAAATTATATTTAATAACCTTATTTTCAATAAGGTACATCCTTAAATAGAATTTAAAGATTAAGTCGTTAATGTGTCTAATGTTTATTCCATTTTTTGTTATTTCAAGAAATATAGCTATGGGAAACAAAATTATTATGCAACTGAAAACAAACAATTCAATACTAATCATGAAAATAAATTATGTGTAGAGCAAACGAAAATTATTTCATTAAAATTATATATTTCAAAACAAAATAACAGTGAATCCAACTAAATTCTGTACGCCAAACGCACTTGCTTCTTGATTATTCAAGTGGCTAATTATTCTTTACTGTTAAAACCCCATATCAACCCCTGTCAACAAAAAAATCTTAATTTCTATTATTTTTGTAAAAGATTAAATTATTATTCAATCTTTAATCTCTTCTACAATATTCACATCTAACATCAAGTGTTATTATTAAATACTAGTATTAGATTAGGGCAATAAATAGTAGTATCAGAAGTAATATTATCAAGACTGAGGTTAGATAACACAGTTTGTGGAGCAGGATTATTAAAAATTGGCAACCATTTTGATTTGGTATAATTAATAAAACATCAATACTGCGTACACTCAAAATTGAGAGAATTAACAATCAAGGAATAAATTTAGTCATTATAAAACAAAAATTATTATCTAGATTATGTAGTGACATCCTATAAGATATACAGATTGGAATAAACTGACTTGAATCAACATAAACTAAATTTTAGGAATAGTTTCAATTTTAAGAAAATGTAATTAAACGTTTTAAGTATTATCGCAGTACATTACATTATTCCTTTTATAACCAAAAAGGTAACCTGGTGAAGTAAATTTAACCCGTTCCACGCCAGCCACATCTAGTATCGGTTCTTATTGTATAACGGTTGGATTAGGTCACATTGTACCACACTTTCTTAAGTGCATCCTTGCGTTTCATTTATTTTTTATTCGCAATATTTCCTTTAAATATTTTGCGAATTTCTGTTACCTAATAAGTCGTTGCAAATATTGGAAATTACGTGGGGAAATAGACCTATTGTGTTTGTTATTTCTAGATGTAGCTTGTTGGCTCCTATTGCCATTATGCAGAAATTTAAAATTACCTTTTGTACTACAATTGGTATTGTTACTGAAATTTCAAAATCGGTAACACTCTTGTATACGTTAGGGTTCTAAAGTCTCATCCTAGCTTGTGCGTCCCGATTTGCTAACATAAAATCATTTCCGATTTAGTTATCAATAGAACTTTGAAACATGCATATACGTGGATTTATTTCGTATAGGTTTACACCATGCTGAACAAATGTGGTAACGAAATATGTGGTATGATTTCTGGTCTAGGTATCAAAATTAAGTTACATTCTTCCCAAAATCTTCTTTAAAAACACTTACTGGAATATCACCAGTTCGGCAACTGAATTTGATCTGACTTCACTAAATTCAAAATGGGTTTTAAATTAACTTACTAAAGTATGTTTTACGTGAGTTTACACATTCGTCGCTACATGTAGATGAACATTATTAACTCGCATAGAACTTGTATCTTCTCTCTCGCTCTCGGAGTTGGAAATGGTGCCTTCACTTTCGTAATGTTTTACTGCTGGGGGACGATTCTCTTCACATAATCGGATTCCAGATAGATTCGTTTCTACATCTGCTGCTTTCACCACTTTAGTTAGACTGCCATTTGTCGTTCCGACCTTTTCCTTAAATATGTACTTCTCTTCTTGAAACTTCACAAATCTTGTTCGAATTTTTATTGGCTTGGATTTGTACCTTCTTTCCTAAACTTGGCACAAATTCAAGGTTTTGGAGCATTTGTTCCAACTTGGTGTCACTTTATTCTAATTTAGCATTTATCTATTCTGTCATACTCTGAGTCATTTGTTCCATTCAGGCATCAAGTTGTTGCAACTTAGTACTTACATATTCTGTTGACTATTGAGACATTGAGTTCAATTCCTGTCCAAGTTTCCGAATCATATAGACCACATTAGTTGCCGATTCAAATGATGACATAGTGTTATCTTCCACTCTAGTACAAAATCTATTGTCAATACTTCAAACATTCATTTTGTTACTTTTATACATCCCCGTATTATTTCAGAGTAGTGTATAATGAGCTTTGATCACAAATATGACACTGTTATACTTCTCTTCAAACTAGTCTCAGGATTTCCCCTCAATTTCGGTACAGCCTCAG
The DNA here is from genome assembly GCF_964235325.1 of Thermobia domestica. Classification (NCBI taxonomy): domain Eukaryota; kingdom Metazoa; phylum Arthropoda; class Insecta; order Zygentoma; family Lepismatidae; genus Thermobia; species Thermobia domestica. The sequence goes on from NW_027656390.1 coordinate 61,791, forward strand.
ATAGTTCTAATTTGCACTGAGGGCAATGAACTGTATTCCATGACATATTAAAATATATATTCTAAATGCAAATATCAGAGTAATGACACTCTCAATTGAATTGCTTTGAAACTTAATGTTATAGATATTTCGTTTATATTATATATACTTATAGAAACTTAATATTATAGATAAATTAAGTGAAGAATCCTATATATCATAATGCTCGACGTTTCAACTGGTTATCATCTTTATAATCAATAAGTCACTCATAATTATATTATTTCCATATTATATACAAAAGACCAAAAAACATTCGCTGCCCTAGTGATAGGTAAATAACAGCAATCAGCTTAAATACTCGAAAGAACAAGGAAATCAACATTAATTATAGCAATTTATATTGTATTTCGTTATGATTCTTTATATTTGTGGCAGATTTAAAACACGTTTTGCCATGAAAATTAAAGCATTATCATTACAGAATAGATATACAGTGGTAGTAGAATTTGAAATATTGACGAAAACTAATTTTGGCTATCAGTCGAAAATATTGCATAAAGATAACATTCAACTTAATAAGGTATAATACACTGGTCAACACGGGGTTATAATAGTAAGATAATTGAATGTATCTTGCTCCTAAGGGCATCTCTACCTTGATGAAAACATCAAAAACAATGTAAGAAGCAATAGGTGAAACTACACAGTAAACGATGGAAAGATGTGAACTAGAAGTTCATGAAAAATACACTGTAAAAAATGAGGTGTTGAAATAACACAAAAATGACAACCACTTCAGCGTGTTATTTGTGTGTTAACTCAGCACACAGGGTCACGGTAATGTTGAATTTTTGTGAAGAGTATGGGGCCGAAGCCCCGTGACTCCATGAGTTAGATGGCATAAAGAATATATACAGATGTGGTAGGTGGCTTGGGGAGTATTACTATTGGTTTGTTATGCCTGTGAGACTACATCTGCAACTGTCGCAGAGTAGCTGATGTTGAAGTCATTACGATCTAAGGAAAGTTATTAAATGCGTGGTGTGCGATGAACGTTCCGTAGAGCGCATTTGGTTCTAATGGTAGCTATAGCTGGATTTATGTGTCTTGGTAAAGAATGCCAGAACTTATGGTGGAGATGCCGGAGAACTTCCTTAACAGGAGGCAGCTCTAAATCTTCCAAAATTGGTTTGTTGCGTGTATAACTATGGTGACCAGTGATGATACGACCGGCTCTCGTTTGAACACTTTCATGTGTTTAAAGATGACTGTTAGAAGCATGTTGTCAGGCAGGACATGCATAAGAAAGTGTTGATAGGACTACCATCTTCAATATATCACGCGGACCTCATGCGAAATTGAACTGCAGCGAAAAGTGGGGTACAACGCTGATATTTTGCGTAATGCTGGTTGCTTTATGTCTTTGATGTGTGAGACAAACGTTGACCTATGATCTAAAGTCACACCCAGATATATAGCGTGTGTGGCGTGAGGAATGTGCGCGTTCTCATACGTTAAATTTCGAGTGGCGCGGATGCTTCGTAGACTGTGGATGACAGCACAGCTTCTGTCTGCATTGATTTTAATTCTCCAACGCCTTGCCAATTCCTGAAAGCCGTTGAGTTGACGTTGCATGTAGATTAACACTGTGGAAGTGAGCTGCTGGTCGTAAAAAAGGCAGTATCGTCAGCATACGTTGCGGAAAAGCAATGTGGTAAGGTCGATAGATCTGCCGTGTACAGATTATATAAAAGCGGTGAAAGTACAGCGCCCTGTGGAACACCTGCTTTGATAGATCTAGATGTGGATTTGACACCGTCAACAGACACATAAAATATTCTGACAGTAAGGTATGAACGAAGTAAATGTAGAAGACGATCTGGAAAACCTTATAGCTTATATAATAGTCCTGCTTACCATACTTTATCAAATGCTTTTGACACATCCAGGTATACTCAAAGGGTGTGTTGTTTCCTGTTGAAGGTCTTTGTCAAATGATCCACTACTCGTACGAGTTGCGTTGTAGTGCTATGTTGAGCACGAAATCAAAACTGATGAGAAGGTAGAAGGTCTCTATTATCTACGTGATGTTTCAGCCTCCAGAGAAATACACGTTCGAAGAGTTTGCTGAAGTTCGATAAAAGACTTATCGGCCTGTAGGTTTCCGGGAGCAGTGGATTTTTGCCAGGTTTTGGAATTGTGATGACACGAGCTTTTTTCCAGGTTTTGGAAAAGTAGCATAATTGAAAGATGACATTAAAAAAGTAGGTTAAAAAGACCAGTAGTTTTTATTGGATGTTTGAGAATTTCAGATCGAATCCCATCAGGCCCAGATGCTGTCTTTGCCGGCAGACATTTTATATGTCGTTCTGTTTCCTGGGGTGTTACTAAGATGACGCCATCTGTAGGGTTTTGTGTATTTATGTTATATAATGTGGTTCGGATGTGCTTTTTCAGATAGGGATCGAGGCGTGCGCTATTGAGCTAGAACTGTTCTTCCAGAGAGTCAGCGAAAATATCCGCTTGCGACTGAGGATCTTGAGTCTGTCCTAGAGGTCCTTGTATGACTCTAGCTTTAGAAGTATTTGTGGCACGTTGTAATGATTTGGAGTACGTCCGAATTTTACGGTCATTTAGTGTGACATTTCGAAAAGTGTCTTCCCAGTATTGTTGATTCTGTCGCTTAGTGAGCAACTTGAGCTTCATGCAAAGTTTGTTCCACAAAGTCTTATATGTGGGATGTAGTGTGTGCTGCCATCGACGTCTAGCCCAACGTTTCAGATCAATATAAAGTTGTAAATGAAAACTGTCACATTGACTGGTTTGCGTTGGGGAGATTAAGGTATTGGGGCTCGCTGCCTCTGCCGTACGAATTGTTAACGTCATGTGAGATACCGCTTGATCGATGTCCTCAATTGTTGCAGACCTATCTCGTAGATGGACACTGGTGTTTAGTTCTTGTTTATGTTCTAGACATTTTCTGTTTGCTTGAAGATGCGGCAGAATAGGCTATGCTGCGGTGGGAGACGTGAAAAATGACTGAATCGTGATCAGAATCTAAATCTGAAATGACATAGAGATGGACGGTAAAGGACACGTCTTTGCAAAGGGCCACGTCAAGCACATCGGGTTGTCCGTCGAATTTAGGATGATGAGTTGGGTCTGGTGGAGCACTGATGAAGTTGGACATGAGTAGATATTGATGTAAAGTATCTCCAGCAGTGTTTGTAGTAATGGAGTTCCATTCTCCACGTTTGGCATTAATATCTCCACCTAAGATGACTTTTGGCCCTAAGTTAACAATGAGATCGAAGTCTGTGGGTTCTAGGTGTGTAGCCGGGGTCCTGCACACCGTGACCAATATTAATGGAACGCCTAGAGTTAACAGCTCAAGAGCAAGTGCCTCCAAAGTAAGTAAGAGTGGTATTGTAATTAACCTGACTGGGAATGCGTTTTTGATTATAAGTAGTGATCCTCCCTTCTGTCTGCCAACTCTATCCTGTCGGTACACAATGTAATTGTGTAGTCGCCAAGTAGTGATCCGAACAGTAAAGTGTGTTTCTTGTATAAACATGACATCAACTCTTTGGTGTGTGAAAAATCTAATAAGCATTTGTTTGTGCCCCTCGAGACCATCTACATTCCACGTAGCAAGGACAAGTGTGTGATGTAGGACGCTGGATTTAGAAACAGCCATTGTCAGCCATTTCCGCTATTGTTTCTATTACTGCTGCAGCCTTGGAAGCTGAGTCTGCTGCTTGGCGGAAACGGGTAATACCACATTTAATATGCGTTATTATTTTTCGTAAATGTAAACCCTTGAGAAATGAATGATCGGACTTTAAGTGTAGGTCTTTCTTCGGTCCATCCTGTTGTTCGATAGAAGCTGATTGGGTGTAGGGAAAAGTGGAAGTTTCAGCGTCTTCATTGTTCGTACACATAGGTTGGATATTAACATCAGTGGGGATGCAAATCGTCTCTTCTGGTGGTTTGTTGAAAGATTTCTCGGTCTTATCTGGAAGTTTCCTCGGCTGCTGGGTCGGCAATTTAAGAACCTTAGAATAGGATTTAAAGACTGGACAGCCACGGTAATTTGCCGGGTGATCTCCCTGACAGTTGGCGCAAGTGGCAGATGTAGAGGAGTTTGCTTTACTTCAGGATTGGGTGAAATGGAATTGCCCACATTTGAGACAGCGCGGGTGCGCTTCGCAGGTGTCTTGTGAATACCCCAAACGTTGGCATCTGTAACATTGCAGCACTGAGGGAGGCTTGTTTGGTTCGATGTGGACCTTGTAATGAAGTAGGTTGGTAATAGCATATATCTCCTTCTCAGCTGCAGTTCGTTCCAAAACAACCAAAAACAGTAACATTATAATTTTCTTGTCATCTGTCTTGCTTTTGCGAGACATTTGGTGGAGGTTTATTGGCTTGTAACCGAGACGCAAGAGTTTTTTCCTTCAGGTCGTCTAAGTTGGTGTCTATAGGCAGTTTTCGGACAACTACCTTAATAGGCCTTTCATTTTTTGCCACGCCTGTAGCATACTCAGTTTTTGTTTGTTCGCAATAAGCCTTGATAGAATTATAATCATCTCTGTTTGCTTTATTGGGCTGAGCTAGAGAGGGCTCCTTCAATGCTCGTGACAAGGTCTTAATAAAGGTATAGGTGTTAATATTTCCGTAGATGAAGATCGGAGGAGGCTTGAAAGTCGGTGGCTGCATTGTCGTGCCAGTGTTAGTGCTAGCATTATCTGATTGTATTGGGGACAAAACATCGAACTTGTTACTTAGTGGGAGAGGTGGATATGTTGAGGGATTATTATTGAAGTGTTCTGCCTTGGTGAGGTTTAATAAAGAAGACCTACGTCGCTTTAGCGTTCCTACGAACGTAAAATCCATATCTTCCGAAGTATTCGAAGTGCATGGTTGCGAAACACTTGACTGCTTGAGTGTAGTGGATTTCAATTTCGCTAGGGCGGTTCCTTGCTTCTATTTGCTTAAAGGCACTAGAACATCTTCTGGCTTGTACGTCGGTTTTATTATCTTCCCCCCTGAGACGTGAAATCCGGTGTGATTGTATTTTTATTTATCTGAATTCGCTGTTGTCTTCTGAGAAGCCATATTTATAACTAAGGTAGGAGATGGCGCCAGTTTCCCACAAAAGGGTAGTGACAGCCCCTGTGTTTATTCTGGTCTTAGAGCAAAGCTCTAAATTTAAAGTTTGTTAAGGTGCTCTTTCCTCCAGAGAGGAAGCACGAAAGTAATCGTTCGCCGGTATAGGTAGCAAAGTTGTCAACTATTTATTTCTTTTCTTCTTCAGGTACCTCTACTTCCGAATAGGAGAGTATCAAAATAAATCGTTAAGCCTAGAGAATAGCAAGGTTGTCAACAGTTAAGACGAAATCAGAGTGCCAACCTCTGGAGGTTTAAAAAAAACATTTCGACGGTTTTTTCCTTAACCTCAAGAGGCAAGTTATCCAACCGTATATACGAAGATCGCGATTCAGTTCAACTAATGGGGATGGAATGCCTAAGTGACTCGCTTATTATTCTCCGCCGGCTACGGATACCCTATTTTTTAACATGGTTAGAGCTCCAGGTTGCCAGGTCTCAGCACAAAGACATAACCTTCCAAACATTTCAAAAATAACTAGTTAGTACCCGTGAGAATTTGCATTGGTATTTGTCGTTTAATATGATCAAAGCTTTACGAAATATCTTTGGGACTTCTACCAAGTAACGAATAATGTTCTATGTTTTCAGTAATCGGTCACAATAATATTGTTGTAAAACTGCGATCGTCTGACAATAATAACACTCACAACAGTTCTGCCATTTTATGGTCATATATGCTAAGACACAAGAACAACTGATAAAGAAAACAGATGGAAGCACAGCTATCTGTGCAACTGTTGCCAGATGATTCACAGGTTTACAATATTATTGTCAGACGATCACACTGTTGTGAGTGTTATTATTGTCAGACGATCACAGTTTTACAACAATATTATTGTGACCGATTGCTGAAAACATAGAACATTATTCGTTACTTGGCACAAGTGGCAAAGATATTTTGTAAAGGTTTGCTTATATTAAACGATATATACAAATGCAAATTATCTCGGTTAGTAACGAGCTATTTTTGATATGCTCGAAAGGCGATGTCTTTGTGCTGAATTAACACAAATGTAACACGCTAAAGTGGTAGTCATTTTGTACTGTTCAACACCTCAATTTTTACAATGTAGTTTTGTAAAAAGACCACATAAGAATAATTAAAAGGTTGAGTTTCGAAGTAGAGTGTTAGAGGCGAGATAACGAAGAACAGTACCGAGAACAATCAGTATGAATTTCATGATCGTATACACTGACCTTGAGAAATAAGTACTGGGAAACGTAACAAACTATGATTAATTTCTCTTTGAGAGACTTAAGATGGTATGTGACTCAAAACATCTTAATGAGTTTAAAAGTATATCTGGTAAGACTGAGTAGCTGAACAGGGTGGGTTATGCAGAAGGCGTGCATACGAGACACTCAGTTCTTATGAAAGACCCAGGACGGAAAGCCGTATGTGAAAGCTGGATAATAAAGGCTTTGTTTCTATTGAGGACTCTAGTCGATTAGAGTTCCCAGGTCATGCATGTAAGGAGTTTTGAAAGGTTCAAAAATTATTAAGCTTTGGCAGCAGTGTGTTATAAATTATTCTTGTAGGTTAGGCGACTTTCAGAAATAGTGCCATGACAGGTGTGACAGCTCTCAGTGGAGCGAAGTGAGAGTCGTGAAGCTGAAATGAGATACTCTCAGTAGACATCGAAACATATTTTCTTAAGTTTTTGCTGCGTTAATTGAGATGTTTCACATACGAGTGAAGTGATCCATGGTTTTAGGAGACATGTTATTTTGTGGACAATGCGATTTAGTTTCATTTGCCACAAAGGACATTAAGCGACTTCTAAATCTTAATAGGATGGTTAGTATCGGTTAGACAATTTAATGCATTTACGCAATGCTCCAGTTTATACTCCTTACGGTAGTTTAGAACTGAACGCTGTTGTTAGGTGCAATGATGAAATATGTGATGATTTCAAGTATTATTTATTACAAATACAGCTGGGGTGAACGGCGAATCATATGAAAATATTGAGATGAAAGAAAGTTTTTTTGCAAAATAAAGATGGAGAAAATAAAAGGTCATAATGTACAATTGATGATCTAGTTGAAAGTATTAATGCTCTTTCATAATTGGTCTTCTCTTTCTTTTCCTTAAATATAGTGAAATGATTCATAAATATATTCACAGGATTGGTGTTAATTGACCTTGTCGTAGTAAAGAGTTGGACGAGGAAGGGAAAGATAGAAGAACTAATGGCCAGAGTATGTCGTTACGTGAGCTTAGTTGGTGCTCGATCGCTGAAAGGAAATGCAAGCACATATACAGTGCAGTGGAAAACAAGACTGGTAAAAGTGATAACGAAATCGGGAATCGCATATGAGATCGTGATGAGAAAATCATGAAGAAGTCCGATGATATTGGGAGTGACTAGTTCTGTGAGCAAAGGTGTACATTAGTATCTCTACTATTGTGAAAATTAATCTCCCCTTTAACAATATAATATTTCTATGTGTAGAAAATATAAGAAAGTAAGTGGTATAGGAAAACCTAGTTTGATATGTATGGTGATGAGTGTAATTGCGGTACTTCAAACTTATAGAGTCATGTTATCATGCTCAGGAAAATTGTCAGCGTGCAAGAATGCAGCCGATATTGTGCGGTATGCTAAAAAAGAGCCGTACCTAACCTTCCGCTGAGCCAGAAGAATCCATTTGTGGCTTAATACATTACAAATGGCGAAGTAGGTAGATTCCGACCCTTTAAAGGTTTTAATTATAAGAAAGATGTTTACGTTTTCTTCGAGCAGCAGCGTTTTATTTTAAAAATGTGTTTTATTTTAGAAAATTAGTAAGTAATTAGTGACCATTAGGAACTAAATGCCAGCTTCGTGGAATGAAAATGTGAATCTGTTTAAAGTAAGTGGCGAGAAGTAAATATGAACGGTGATGTGAATAGAGTGAATTAATTGATGGATGATGCATGAGCAAATAAATGGCTGAATACTTTCATGATAAAGTAGTGAAAGTCAGTGTAGCATGTGTAGTGTCTGCCAAGAAATATCTACTTCTACAGAAGTTATTAGTTTACAGTGTTGATACTTCCTGAGTGCCACAAGTTTCAGTTAAAAGTCTTTGTTTTATTTATAGTTCAAAGTAGGACACAGATTATCGGATATAGCACTATAAGGAATGGGTTGTAAATTGTACATGTATGTATTAGGGAGTGTTCAATGCAGTAAGTACAAACGGTTGCCTTGCAACTGTAAATAATTGTGTCCAGATTGTGAACCTAGTATTTTTCGAAATTAATTGTAAAGGAGGTAATGAGCGAGATAATTCTACGCAGTGTCGTCTTTTATAGATCAGAACGTCATGACCAAAGACTGATCGATCGTCTCATGTGATGATGTTAAGGTATTCATTATTTATGTATGATCCTGATCTTTGCGAATTCGAAGAACTTTATTCATTGTGGAAGATTCTAACTGCACTTATTCCTGAACTTCTTCATCTCTGTATGTACAATCGACTCCATTAATAAAAACAGAAAGAAGACGGGCTTCCGTAATAGTTGAAGATTGTTTACGTTTCGATGATTTCAGTGCTTCAACTTTGACTTTCTTCTCAAACATCTCTAACGAGGATTCTTTAGGATAGTTGTAAAATCTATAACCGTTGATATCATAATTACTCTTTTAGGGGATCTGACTACTTGAGTAAGAGTGACGGTGTGTAAGTACTGTAGGAGTTGGTTATCTACGTATTTTATATTATCGCAATTTATCGAAGTTCTTCAAGGATAAATACATTAATTTATGCCTCTAATTCTGATACAGTGTCTAGTTCAAATTCAGATTCACGAGAAAGATAGGTAAGGAAAATCTAGCATCTATCACAACATAGATAAGTTTGATTAAAATGTTGCTTCTTTGATAGAAGAGAGTTCATTACAGGATTCTCATATCTCTATGGATAATGTAGGGATCGTGATCTACTGGAGGCGCTCGAGATGGAGTGGTCATAAGCTCGCCAGTATCCATTGAACAATTCCCTGCATAAACCTGAAATACACACTTTACTTAATAAGACTGTATCACAGACCTCAAACATTTGACATATAAGAAGGTGTCGGGATAAGGGAGAGGACCATATAAAAGATACAATAGCCAGCCATTGTGTTTATCGTTGGAAAAAATTCCTAGCGTGAGTACATGGAAAAAATTAATACTTTTTTAATATTTCAAATTAAATATTTCAAATTCCAAAGTGATCAAAACAATAGTTCAACCTAGACACCAATTTGCATTCATAATGTTGGTATCCAAAAGCTTTCAATAAAGCGACATATTTATTTAATCCACATATTAGATTGATACGAAAACTCAGCTATTTAAGAACCCTATTTTTAAAAGATCATCTTCTCTTTAGAATCGCATTTATAACAGACGGAAAAAGGAAGTGATTCTATATAAAAGTGTAACACGCGGATTCAAATGGGCATTTATTTTAATATCACTTTCATATCATGGCTTGCTTAACCCAATTTGAAATCGTGTCAACATTATCAGAAAATACGGAAACATCAAAAAATTTGAAAGTCGAATCCGTATCAAAACTGGTGTCTTTATTAATATGAATTCAGCAAAATTAGTGTTAAAACTTCCAGAAACTACATGAGACGTATGTAGAATATTAAAGAAAGTTAAAATAACCTTCTGTGTGTTTTCAATACCTCAAGCAGAGTTTTAGCACAAATACCAGATTCGTCAATGAACGTTTCTGAACTAGATCAAAAGAAACGCTTTGCAAGGTCATATAAATATTCCATATGTTTTCACATTCTTTTGTTTCGGAGACCACACATCTTATAAAATTCATAGCCAATTATTGTTCAATTAGGATCTATTCGTCTTGTATTCACGGACGGGGAAACATATAATAAACATTTTATCACACAATTCCATATTTGAACATATTTTGCCAAACTTTGTTTTACGAAATTTGATATTGTGATATATTTTAATGCAGATTTTTATTTTGGATAGGTTTGACAGCGCTCTCACTTGCAGTAATAATTACACGCAGCAAAAATGATAAGTGCCAGTTTTTTGTCAGTGATGGTACAATATATTTCTTTCATCTTTATTACCAGAAAGCGTAAACTAGGATGGAATCAAATTGTCATATATATCGGCAAAATTGTTAAGTTTCCAGAATTGCTCAAGGTGGAAGAAACGTAGCCGCAATAGCTACAGACATGTTTTGATATAAACATTTTTTAAAAAAAAACTGAGAGTTGTGTATCTTACTATTTGATGCTAATTATTAAACACCTATCACTACAAAGCTTTTAAATTTCTCATTACTATGTGAAAACAATTACCAAAATCATTTTTAGAAGACAAGGAAGCAAAGTTGCTGGACAAGACGAGACATTTTTCAAAAGGAAATTAAAGAGTTTTGCTAAAAATCGAGAAAAGGCGGGACTTCATTAAACTTCTCTTCAATCGTGTCTTCTCGTGGGCATCAATAGTGAAGACGAAATTAAGATGTTTTAGCCGCTAGTAAAACATTTAGTCTGCTTAAATAAAACGAGACCGCGAGTTCGAATAGTATATAATCAATAAATCTAATCAATATTTCTTCGATATCACGTATTCATAAGCCCCAATGGTGAGAATCATAGAAAGAGACAAAGTAGAGGCATAGGTTTTACGTACTACCGTAAACAATCGCAAACGATTGAATTACACTGATTTAAATACATAGTAAAAAGTACATAGATCATTTTTGCAAGTCTGTTTTTAATTTTATTTTGTGTTAATTTACTGGTAGCTTTGTCAATGAAGTTCTAATCAAATTTACAATTTAATGATACTTTTCACTAATGTTTCTTTAAATAAGCTGAGATTGTTACTTAGCATTATTAAATATACAACATTATACATAATGGAACCATTCCCATTCTCATCCATGGAATTTATAAAGGTATAACTTCTGTGATTCGTGAGACATTTTATTCTTAGCAAAATACTATTTGAACCTTCTTTCAATCCCATAGAGGACAATGTTTCATACGAAAATATTTTTAGCCAGTACTTAATTTTCTGCTAAAGTAATATTCTGTTCAAATTCATGTTTTCAGCTATAATACTTTGACTTATATATTAATGAGTAAATCATGAGACTTTTGTATAATACTGAATATAAGTACGTCTTTATAAAATAAGAATGATTCTACTTGAATTTTGGATTTTCTTCCATTTTGAATTATGTTGTAGCACTGGAACTTTAAACATTCCGCTTAGACTTTTTATTTCATTACACAAATCACTAGAAGAGAATGAACTTGTGCTTTTCAAAGATTTTGAAGGAGAAATTTGGAAACCTTGCACCTTCGTCAAAATGATACTAATCTTAATCATGTGTATAAAGCGCTTGTTGGAGGAGATATGTTTTGCAGTAAATTCAAAGAAATATGGTCATATTGACAGGATGATAATTGTTTTATAGTTATCGATATGACAACGAAAGTAAATAATGGCGAATATAGAAATAAGATGATTTTTTTATAAATGATTGATTTACCTACGTTTTTTATACGGATCTTCACGTTTATTAATGTTTGTTAGTATTACTTACAATAAATTGACAAGAAATAAATTACGTGGAATTTTAAGTTAAAAGAGTTTCTTATTAAAGGCTTTAAATATGCGAAAGAAGAGCAGGAACATATGATAGGTATAAGAAGGTACAACAAGTTGTAATTGATGCTATTAAGAATTCAGGTGTTGAGGTTAAAGACGTAGTAAAACTAAACAAAAATTTGATGCCATATTTTTTTCAAGTTGTAATCAGGAGTTCATGAGTAGATTCGTATATTCGAAATATTTACAAACACTTCCAATGTACGATAAGCTTGTAGAGGGGGATGATATACTAGTGACTAAACAGATAAATGAGAAAAAATAAAGTAGAATATTAGAGGCTTTAACAACTCAACAATATGGTAAGATTCAATAAAATACAGTAGTAGAATGGATGGCGTGTATTTGATATACAAGCTGTTGATGAATATGGTAAAACAATAAATAAGTTTGGAAATTCTAATGTTAATGGTAAGATTTATAAAGTAACACATATTTTATGTGATCTGTTGACATTGAATACTAATAAAAAATTGAAGAATATGATTAAAAGGATTATTATAAATAAAAGCAAATAAAAATAGAAGCAGGTGCTGCGTTTCCAAATTACAATTCAGGTAGTAGAAAAGTTGCAAATAGCGGAAGTGAAGAACACAATTACCTTATAAAATCTATTTGGGAAACAGCTGATATTCCATATTCACCTCAAACTCCTGGAAGACAAAAATAAATCACCTAAGTCTTGAAAGGAATTAATCAGTATACTGAACTTCCTAAAGAATATGTTTGGATGGATGATGTTAGAAAATTATTAAATACGTTAATTGCTGTAGATGGAGAAGAATAAGCTGGTGATATTATTTTTATAATGAGAAAGTAGATATTGTAAGTATGAATAATACCAAACTTTTACAATTTATTTCTATCGATACAAACGGTAAATAACTGATAATGTTATTAAACAGATGTCCACCAAGATTTTGGAATGATGAAAAACGTGGTAAAAGGTTAGCGAAGTATTTGGTTAATAAAGTCCCATTCGAATTCCATATTCCTGGTTTTAGGTATTGCGGTCAACTGGGACACTGTATTGCTTGCAAAGAGCATGGCAATACTCACCTTGTTACAGGGACTTCCTTAGAGCCTACTCTGCCATCTATGTTTGGAAACATTTAGGGAGAACTCGGCTAATGACCGAAACCAATGGTAATGACGGTTAGGATTGGAAAATCCGCACGTCAGCTCCTAAGTTAGCAAAAATGAAATATAAAGTCAGTCTAATATGGAGCTGTCTCTGACACTCAACGGGTGTGGTGGTGAGGAGTCTGACCAAGTTCGATTATCCATTCAGATTCATTCCAGCCTTCAGGGAAACTTGAAAGGCTGACTGCTGGTACTAAGCTACAGGAATGATTAGAAAGAGGATATAAAATATTAACTCATTAGATGAAGGTTGAAGTGAATATGACATATAGAGGTAATGTAGATACAGCTTCAAGACATATTTAAAGTAAAGAACAACTAAATCAAGCTTGGAAAAGACAATTTAGTAAATACGCATCAAGGAAAGAAAGGCTTGGAGATTTTTGACTTGTTACGGCTATTAATGCGAAAGTAAGGACGGGAATAGTAATGGTTTACTAATTTAAAAATATTGTCATACATATATGCTTTGTACACCTTATATATGTTTAACGACACATTTATACCTTTTAGTATGTCTTGAACATTTTCCATTTAATAATGGTATGAATATAATTATAATTTATGAGTTGCAGAGCTTTGCAATAAATCTGAGAACATATAATAATTTGAATGAACGTAACAAAGATATTGAATATAACTTATGTAGGAGAGATGGATTTATTCATTCTCACAGATCATACTTTTATATGAAATTTCAAATTGTAAGTGCTCAATCTGAAGGTACATTTGAAGCTAAGTATAGAATAAACCTTGCAGATAATTTATTTCCATCCCTCTTCACTATCATAGAAATTAGAAAGCATGGCGTAATTACACATAATATTGCTCTTCCTGGAATAACATTTACAGCTGTTCTTTCTGTTCTTTCTAAACCAAAAGCTGAATACTTATACAAGTAGGATTCGAAACAGAGAATAAACTAGGATAGGAAAAGTATTTTACTGATATATTTCTTTCGAAAAGATTAATTGACGGTTTTTAAGTGATTAAAAAGAGGTTATGTCGAGAGGTGAATTTAGATTAATATGTATAACAGGTGGCAAAAATAATGATGTTTTATATAAGTTGGCTGGAAAAGGAGCAGTTGCAACAGCGCCTCATGTTGGCAAAATAGCAATAAAGATTGTGGAGATAAGAATGCCAATTGTGGAGTAAGAATGTAATTACAAAAGCAAGTTAAAGTTAGATATTCAAAAAACAAAACTATGTTCTCATTTCACACTTATCAATGTGTAAAAGGAATGTAGAAGGTTCTTTCTTCGAATTTGATATAAATACTGAATCTAATTTTAGGTAATCCGATATTTCTGATTTTGCAATTGTAACTTTCAAACGTAAAATAATAAACATACAGCAGGTCCCAGTAAATTTGATCATTGTAAAGTTAACAATATTAATTTGAGAAACAGGAGGTCTTTCCAAAAGAAAATAGAAATTTGCATATTGATAATAATTATTATTTTAAAATGTATACTGATAACAGTGCATTCCAGAGAATATCTTGTGGAAATACGGAAATGTATTATAATTCAGTTGAGCCCATTAAAATATATACCAATGAATGTAATTAATTGTAGTAAGAGAAATGATGTATCTGTAAATGAGATAATTAATATAAAAATTTATATCTTATGTAGAAGCAGTAGCCGATTTCTTATGCAATTTTAATTTACCTAAAAAAATTTCTTATGATTCTAAAAATGAAAAAGTAGTAGAATTTTACATTATTTAAGTTACTTTTAGATTTAGTTCTTACAATTTATGAACTATTTCTCTTAAAGGTTGTTATTAGATTAAAAACGAACATTTTAAATAAAGATTTTCTATTATATAAATGTGGGAGAACATGTTCCATATTTAAATAAGCTTGGAAACTTTTAAATAAAGTCAGTTATTTGTTTACAAAAATTAGAGTTAGACATAAATCATTATATTCCAAAATTTGAAAAAAAAATAACAACTTCGGTATAAGTATTATAGTGGAATGTTGAAACTATAAGAAATTTCTTCCACACAAATTTACCAAACACTTAACTGATAAAATGATAAGTGATATAGCTAAATATGAATTAAAACTTAAATATACTGCCCAAAGGTATAACTCTTCGTATGCTGAATTCTGTGTTTACAAAAACGAATAAATTATTCGAAGATTTTCATATAATAAGTAAGAAATGGGTTCCTTTCTAAACAACACAAATGACATTACCGTTTTAAATCCTCTTTAATTACAATATTTACAACGAGATACTTTGTATCGGTCGATAATTACTTGTATCTTGGGCAGAAAGTGCTTCTACACAAGCACTATACCTGATATAATGTTAACTAAAGATAACAAAAGAAGAATGTTTTTAAGATATGTAAAAAATATACATTATTATTGTATAGTTGGTTGCTATGTAGTTGTTTATAGATACATAATTAACATGTATGATTGCAAGACAATTTGTGTGAATATACGCTAAAAGAGAATCAACGAATAAATTATCTAACACTTATCATGGACTTGTAATTTCGGTAGAAAAGGTGATAATACTAGTGAATATAATTACGGAAGATATTTTAAAGTGTAAACGATTATTGCCACTAAAAGAAATACTTATATTATTAGCCGAACCAGGGTTAACGGCTACCTTTGGTGGGTCGTTGTAAAATTTTTGGTTTACCTCACCCGGGATTCTTGTAAATTCAGATCCCGAAGTCTAAAGTAAGGGTGAATTTACCTCTGTAAGAAGGTTCATGAATACGAACTCAACTATTCTCAGAAGTGGCAGAGTAATCACAAGAAAAATTATGATCGATGAGATAGTAGAGAATGAAACTGTTCACAGTGTTAATAACGAGCAAAATATAGCATCCATTACACCCGAAATGTTGACATTAGAAGACAAAATTTTAATGGAATTACAGCGACAGGAACAAAGCCGAAAAGACGATTTAGAAGCCAAGAAGCAAAATTTGGCTCAGGTGTCCAACGAATTAAAACAGACGGTACAGCAGAAATCCGAAGAATCAAGTAGACAACATGAAGAATTGAGTAGAAGATTAGAGCACATAGATCAAAAGTCAGAAGAATTGAGTAAAGGATTAGAGCACATAGATCAAAAGTCAGAAGAATTAAGTAGAAGATTAGAGCAAATAGATCAAAAATCAAAAGAGACGAAACAATCTGTTATTCAGGCGGTGAGAGACATCACATTACAGTTTGATGAAAAGCTAAAAAGATTATCTGAAGATTGCCAGGATAATTACAACCATGTAATCCAAGAAGTCAATTGTGTAAAAAAGGATTTGGAAGTAATAGAATCTTCTGTTTGTCAGCAAAAGATTCAGGTCACTGATAATTCTAACAAAATACGTGCAAATACTCAATTGATATCTACCTTACAAGAGGAAATTAGGACGTTACAGATTAAGGACAACGCATACCACAACAACATGGTTAATGATCGTTTGGAGTTCCCTTGTTCACAAGAGATGCCCTCGCATTCACCCACAGCAGATCAACGTGGACCTTACGTTATCTCTTCTTCAAGTAATCCATCCGATGAGGACATTATTTTGGAAAGAATTCATCCAAGGAATACAGATGGGCGGAAAAGAGATGGTGGAACCACGCATAACGCAGTAGGTAGAAATTGTCACTCAACGCGAACACGAAATGGTGAAAGGAATGTAAAGTTAAGTGTAAAGATGAGCGAAATACGTGCTATGAGTAAGTTTAGTGGTAAATGTAATGAAAATGCTACTTCTTTCCTAGAAAAATTTCAGGATGAGTGCAGTACAATGTGTATAGATAAATCGCAATATATGAAACTAATCCCTCATTTATTACTCCCACCATGTTCTTTATGGTTTAAAGCAGTACGAGATCACGTCAATACATATGAGGAATTCAAAGCCGCGCTGATTGCAAATTACGAAAACGACTTTTTACTTGCAAACAGAGATGCCACAATTAGAAACCAACCTTTTAATCCTCGTTTGCACAAATCTGTTGTTGATTTTGTTGTAAATACGTATAACGAATTAAAAGTCGTAAATCCGTTGCAATCGGAATCTAGAGTGATTGCATCTATTCGAAATATACTACCGTTTAAATTACAACAGATCCTGTTTTCTACGCAGTGCATGAGTTTTAATCACTTATTAATGCTTGTCCAATGTTACGAAACTCAATACCAGGCACTGAATCATCAAGCGGGAGTAGGTAAAATTAAAAACAATTCAGATCACCTTGTACCTGTTCGTAATCTAAATATCCGCAATATGAATGATACGGAACACAACCTAAATCGAGTAAATTTAAACAATCAGAACGAGCAAAATGGGCAAAGATATGTTGGGAATCCACCTAACCTAATTAATCGTGATAATCCTTGTGTCAGACCATATAACCAAAGTAGATTCAAAAATAGACGAAATACATGGCGAAATTCCAGAAATACAGTAAACTACATTGATAGACGTAATCGTAATTCAAGAGATGGCACTTCGTATCAAAATCAAAACAATGACGCAATTCATGTACAAAATAATGCGGAACATAATCACGATTGTGCAGTACAATGTACTTTATTGGAACCATATACGAGTATGAATTTAAACTGACTGCAGCTGATGTGGTAGGGGTTAAACCCATATCAGCTATAGATTCTTATGAACATTTATCTTCAAATCTTTGCGATAATGTCAAACCCATATCAGCTATTGATTCTTATGAACATTTATCTTCAAATTTACGTGTTCATGTTAATGATGACAACGACCTTTTACATGACGTATCTGTAAATAATGATTCGGAAATAGCAATCAATAGATGTCGGTATCAATTTATGCCTGTAGTAAATCGTTGTTGGTTCAAAGATGATAATGTCAATGATGGTTTTGGTGTTGAAGAAAACTTTGTATTTTTAAAATCATATAGTACTGCTAGAATACCCGTCAAAATAAATGGGTTAAGCACAGAAGCTTTATTGGATACAGGCGCAAATGCCTCTTTATTATCATATTCGTCATGGAAAGCAATTACTAGTGATTATTCGAATTCTAAATTGCAAAAAGCTGAGAATCTCATTATAGTCGATTTTACTGGTAAACATAAAAAGAGAGTAGCCGGAATTACTCGTGTGACAATAGCTATCCAAGATTTTGAAATGTCAATTCCTATTCTAGTGATAAAGGAACTGAATGAAAAACTAATTATTGGTTTAGATTTATTGTCTCAGTTGCGTGGCATGCTCGATTTCAGAAATCAAACGTTAACTATACCCGGCATACCTCAGGAAATCGTTCAGAAACTTCTTCCTAAATCTGATAATATTGCTTGTCAATATAATAATGTTCCTAATGTATTGAATAATGTTTCTGTAAGTTCAGAAAGTGATAAATTAAATGATCAACTAACGCAAGTCACACAAAATTTGATGAATTCAAAAGATGATGTATTGTTTTCTGAGCAGCTACCGGAGAAACTTATCTACTTACTACTATGGATATCTTTTCGCGCTATGTAGTAGCTTATCCTCTGCGTAGAGCAACGTCCACTGCTATCATAAATAAAATCTTGAACGTATACATTCCACATTGTGGTCCTATCGAACACATATTATGTGATAATGGTTCACAGTTCAAAAGTGATATGTTTATTAAAGCAATGAACAAGGCTAACATTAAAATTCATTTCGTAACTCCGTACCATCCTAGCAGCTCTGTTGTAGAAAATGTGCATCGTAATTTTGGTATGTTGTTTCGACACTTTTGCAAAGATAAGCATGCCGAATGGATTAAGCATGTCAATCAAATCACGTACCTTTTGAATCATTCGATATCAGACACTTTGGGCGTGTCTCCTGCTAATGTACATAACGGTTCTGATTTGATTTTCCCTGTGGAACAACATTTTAATGTCAAGTTAGAAGATTCACAATCGTAGATTCTTCGAGTATAGTGAATATGGTAAAAATTCGAAGACACAACAAATTTTTGAAACGTAATTCTCAACTAGAGTCTTTACAAGAAGGAAAATATCGGATCAAGATCAATGACTTAGTTTTTGTCAAACAACATCCACAAAGTAATGCGTTGTTAAAGAAGATTTATAAATTTTGTGACATTTTCTCAGGTCCTTATTTATGTTTCAAGGAAATAAACCCTAAAGTTTTTGAATTGTTGAACGCTAAGACGGGTACGTCAATTGGAATTCGTAATATAGATGAGTTGAAGGTTTGGAGACCTACCCAGTATACAAGAGAAAAATGGATGTGTCTAGTGAAAAAATTAGTTACACCTGACATCCTTGCTCAAATTAATAAGAATGAAGAGGACTAAAAGAAAAGAAAAAAAGGGGGACTTCTGTTTGTGTAAAAATAAGTTTATTTTCTTCTTTTTGCTCGTCCGAACGTAGTTTACATTTAATTTTTGATTTTTACTTAATTTAATTGTCTTTAATTCTCATTAACCAATGATAATTTCCAAATGATTTTTTTTAATTCTGTTTTGTTGATGTGAAGAATTATAAGTCGATTCATAATTGATTAAACACAAAGGCTATTTTTATTATATTGATTTGCGTTGGAACTTTATTGTCAAAGGTAAATGACAATGGAATGATGAATGTTTTAATATAAATGTATCTATATAAAATAATTGAACAAAATGATATATGAGGTGCGATCAAAATGTAAAGAATAGCACTATTCTTATGCCATCATTATAAACGGACCAGTAGTTCTTAAATATAAAAGTCAAGCTACCTTATAACTTTTATATCTAGTCCCATCATCGGGCGACATTTTATACAACGAGATACTTTGTATCGGTCGATAATTACTTGTATCTTGGGCAGAAAGTGCTTCTACACAAGCACTATACCTGATATAATGTTAACTAAAGATAACAAAAGAAGAATGTTTTTAAGATATGTAAAAAATATACATTATTATTGTATAGTTGGTTGCTATGTAGTTGTTTATAGATACATAATTAACATGTATGATTGCAAGACAATTTGTGTGAATATACGCTAAAAGAGAATCAACGAATAAATTATCTAACACTTATCATGGACTTGTAATTTCGGTAGAAAAGGTGATAATACTAGTGAATATAATTACGGAACATATTTTAAAGTGTAAACGATTATTGCCACTAAAAGAAATACTTATATTATTAGCCGAACCAGGGTTAACGGCTACCTTTGGTGGGTCGTTGTATATTTACAAAAAGGCAATGCTTTAGAAACACCATTATGGAAAATAACTTAAACACAATTACACAACACACACACACACACAACTAAAACACAACACATTATGGAAAATAACGGATGAAAGATGGGAAATAGAAAACATTATTGCCACAAACACATAATGAGGATAATGTGCAAGTAATTAAAAAATTAGAAAATATAAACCAAGTCACTTTTCCCATAGATGACGAAACCAACCATAGGTTCAATTCAATTACCCGTATCTACATTTATATTTATCACATAAATGTTTAAAATTTAGGAAGTATGATTTTAATATCAGAAAGCTGCCTTATCAACCTTTATCTACACACCAATAAATAGATCTTACTAAATAATACCTCTATAATAATTTTTCGTCTTCTATGCCGGACAGTTAACATCTACCTTTTGAACAGACCGGATATATACTTGATAGATATAACTCAGTCTATAGTCTTGTATGATACACTCACTGGACAAAAAATTAGTCACCCTTGTGTAGAAGGAGAGATGAAGTGTAAAGTCTGTACAGATGGCGCTGCAGTCGAGTCACGTGCACAACTGTGCGCGCACTGCCTCTACGGAACCATAAGGCAGCTTCAGTTAGTGGGACAAGTGTGTTGTAAGTGGACAGTGTCCGTCAAAATGGGTAAAAGTAACAATGTAACAGAGTGGCAAAAAGGAGCAATCGTGTTTGGCTGTGCCCAAGGTCACACAGTGATGGAAGTTGCCCCATTTGTTGGTGTTTCGCGGCGGATTGTTCAACGTGTCTACAACAAGTGGTGTAAGACACATGGCAATGAAACACGTCGCCAGAACTGTGGTCGGAAAAAGATCCTCACAGATCGGACCCGAAGACGAGTTGCCAGGCTTGTGAATCGAAATCGCTTCCAGACCAGCCAGGAATTACTGGAGTCCGTGAATGCACGCCCAGTCCAACCTGTTAGCGAGAGAATATTGTGACGAGAACTACATGCAACGAACATATGGAGTTGGGTATCTCGCAAAAAGCCACTGCTCACACATGCACATAAAGTTGCTCGTCTGCAGTGGGCCAATAATCATCAAACATGGACAGTAACAGACTGGCGCCGTGTAATATGGTCTGACTAATCACGATTTTGCCTGTATTCGAATGACGCCCGGCGTTGTGTCCACCAACGGCCACATGAAGCATTTCACTCGGAGTGTGTGGAAGGTCAGGTGCAGGCCGGGGTGGGTCTGTCATGTTCTGGGGGTATTTTTCGTACTGTTGGGTGGGCCCACTCATTGAGGTGTCCGCAAACATGAACCAGCACGTTTATTTGAACATCCTGGACGAGCAGGGGTTGCTCTTCATCACTTTCTTCGCGATGACTTTGCTGTAGACACACCCATTATTCCAGACGACAACAGTAGAGTTCACAGAGCTGAACCCATATGTGAGTGGTTTGAGGAACACTCAGGTATCCTACCACAACTCGAATGACCCGCAAAATCACCGGACCTCAACCAAATTGAGCATCTGTGGGACCAATTGGAACAGCAGGTGAAACGTCGACATCAGCATCCCCGACGTTTGGTGGAATTGCGTGATCTTATCCTCCGTGAGTGGGTTCAACTGGATGTGACGGCCTTGCAAACACTTGTGGACTCCCTTCCCGACCGCATCCAGGCGGTTGTCCAGGCCAGGGGCGACGCTACACGGTATTAACGTAAGTACCAACGGTAGTGACTAATTTTTTGTCCGGTGTGTGTATATACTTCATTGTGTTCCTGATACCAGTTTCCCAGATATGAACACATATTTCTAAATTACTTTTTAATAACCTTCTTATGCGCCACTAGTAATAACCATTAAATGCTACTGAAATATGTACTTTCTTATATCTAGCAATACTAGTATTTGATGTGAAAGAATATATTTAAATGTAAATTTTTGAATAGCTCTCGTGTGCAAGAGAGATAATGTAATTATAAGAGAAGAGCAAGAGGAAGTACGAAGGAAAATCCATGACGTTATGCTTGTGATTTTCTGTTTGTATGAACAAAGGAAGTGCTCTGTCTCAAAGCTCTTAACGAGTGAGTTGATCAAAAGGAAAACACAGAATCTTACTTCTCTTTCTTCTCCATTGCAGCAACTCTATACATACAGTGGCTCACAAAATTGATCGTACACCCTACTAATTTCTAAAAATTAACCCTCGAGAAGTCGCGTTGAAAAAGTAACGCGAGTAGTCGCGCGCGGTCAAAAGAACCGCACGAACATAATGTTGCAAATATCGTTTTAAACATTTTTCTTGTATTAGAAACGTAATTTTGTAAATTTTCTGAATAAGAGGGAAGAACATTTTTATTATTGTAATAAGTTTTACAGTAATAACTATTAGAGAAAACTACAATTAGACATGTCCTTTTTGTTATTTCTCATTTGGAATAAAATGTTTTTTTCTTACATATTTCTTTAGATAGATAGCTACGCACTGATTTTAATGAAAATTCTAAATCTGATGATCTTTCTGTCAACTCTGGTTCGTCTAAAATTAGAAATGCAATAGTAAATTAGTTAAAAATATACTATATAAACATAACGCTAAAACAAAGCTTCACAGCGCATTTTACATTGAATTAGAGCTCATTCGAAGCTAAGCGGTTAGCATACACGCCTTTGGCGTGGAACTTCCGCTTCGATTCACGGTGGGATCTCATGTGGTTCGTATCCTTCGTTAAGCAGTAGGTCCACGTCTTACATAGCCTTGATGCTGAAAAGGGCGCTAAATTGAAATCAAATCAAATTTACATTGAATTATTTTAAGGTCCTGTTATTTTGAAACTTCACCTATACAGCACTACATTGAATTATTTTACGGTCCTGTTATTTTGAAATTTCACCTATACAGTACTACATTGCATTATTTTAGGTTATCTTCAAATTTACACTGTTCTACACTTCGTAGTCCCTTATTTCGTCCTCTCCTGCTCTGACTACATTCAAGGAATCGCTGGTTATTTCTGAGTTTAAGATCTTCAGATTCGCTTGCATACTCCTCACTTCACCTTTCGTGTTCACTCACTTATATATATATATATATATTTGTTATGATCTTCCTCAGACAAAGCTTTCACGAGATCATCTCGGCTGATTTATCCAAATAGTCCATTCCTAACATTTCCCTCCCTTGTTTTAAGCCGTTCCTTTCTAATTTTCTCTTTTTTTCATAATTGGTATTAGTTTGTTAACTCTGTCGACCTCTTTTCTGTCCATTAAAATAATATTTATGTTTATAAAGCTTAAAACATTTCCAAAGCAAAGGTCAATTGCAGAGCGAAATACTGAGAAAAAACATTACACGGTTAGTCGCACGCGGTGGAAAGCACCGCAGGATCACTAAACAATCACTAGTAGTTAAACTAAATAACGGATAACGGAGTGATTGAGCAGGAATGTTCGGGAAGGTGAGGGGGAAGATTAGCTAGACGGAGAAGTCTGTCGGACAAACAGAATGGACACACGATCGAAAATAATTTCCCTGCGGTGCTTTTGACCGCGGCGCGACTACTCGAGGGTTAATGCGTAAATTCACTACTCGTCATAAAGTCTACATGTTTGCAGTTATTGAGGCGGAATTGATGTTTATGAGACCCATTTGTATGAGTATCGCACCTTCTTTTCCTCTGTGTCTACAGTTGTTGGTGGATTTTCCAGATCCATGTAAAAAAAAGTCAGTCACAAAATTGATTCTACATTTTACATTTAGTTCGTGCTGAAGTGGAAGGGGTGAAAACACAGAAAGTTGGAGTGAGTCATTGTATTAGTGGGTCATCCACTTCCTTCTACCTATTTGAGGTGAGTGTAACAAGAACAAAGTGCAGTACAGTGGCACCAAAAAGTGAAACTACACACTCAGAACGCAAATTAATTATTAAACTAGCCATAGAGGGCAAATCTTTAAGAACTTCAGAAAAAGTAACGGGGAGAACACATTCAACAATCCAGGTAGTTGTAAACACATTCAAGCACAAGGGTAGGACAAGAAATAAAGTTGGTCGAGGAAGAAATCGTATACTGAGTGAAAGAGACGAACGAAGAATCATTTTAAAAATAAAAAAGGCTCCTCGTCAAAATATATCCAAACTGACAACAGAAGTGTCATCATCCATTAGTTAATCTGTTTCCACACTAACAGTGAGAAAAAGTTTAAGAAAAGCTGGATTCAATGGAGTTGCTAGGAAGGAGCGCTATGTTAACGATACGAATCAAAGCAAATGGCTTTAATTTGCTCTGGAACACAAACAATGCTCCGAAGACTATTGAAATAGCGTAATGTTTAGTGACGAGAGCAAATTTAACCTGTATGGATCCGAAGGGCACAAAATTATTTGGCGAAAACTTAATGCAGAATTTAAGAAGAAACACACTAGACCAACAATGTAACATGGAGGAGGATCAGTCATGGTTTGGGGTTGCATGGCAGCTTCTGGCATGGGAAATCTACACTTTGTTGAGGGAACAATGGACAAATTTGCATATCTCAACATATTGAAGACCAACTGAAAGTCCAGTGCAGAAAACTTAGGACTTGGACAGTTCTACAGATTTCAGCAGGACAACGACTTCAAGCATAACACTTATATTGTGCGCTCATGACTATTGTACAACACACCAAAGACTCTTGCAAATCCTCCTCAATCACTAGATCTAAATCCCATAGAAAATCTATGGTGGAAATTAGAGAATAATGTGCAGCAGCGCCAACCGAATAATCTGACTGAACTGAAGACGTTCCCTAAAGAAGAGTGGGTCAAGGTTACCCCTAATGTTACAAAGAAGTTGATAAAATCAATGCCAAACAGAGTAGCCGAGGTGATAAGAAGAAACGAATTCGAAACTCGGTAGTGAATGTTCGAAATTTTTTAATGGGCAAAGTGTACGAATAACTTTGTGACTCTTAAGTTAGTGTATGAAACTGATTTGTTTCTACGTTCGAGGTCTGATTTTGTATAAAAAAATGAAATAAATAAATTTTGTTTATAAGATCCCTTCACATAATATATTTCAGTTTCTTATAATATAAACTATGTAAAAGATGTTATTTGTATTCAATTGTCTCATAGCGTCAAGTGTACGATCAATTTTGTGAGCCACTGTATATGTTTGCTCTTGCTACGTTCACATCAAGCAAACAGGCTTATTAAAGACGAAGCGAAAGGCAAACGATTTATCCTTCGCACGAAACATATTGCGTTGTTAAATATAATGGTAAGTATATGGAGAGCGATATATGTTGAGGTGTTACGTCGCTGATATATCATTCTCTCTCAGTTTTTTTTACATAAAACTCTGTGTCTCTGGAAGCTGGTGATGAGTAAGGTAAGACAGTGACACCATTTTGTAAGCATTCCAATGTTGCTATAAATGTAAACATATATGTGTGTCTGTATAACTTAGACTTCTAAGGCTGGTGGTGTAATCGGAATATATAACAGACATTACATTATAACGTTTCTCTTTTAAACTTTTTAAAGAGATGCAGTTGTATCCAACGCAATATTCACTCAAAAATTATATAAATGTTTGCTACTGACTAGACAAATGTTGTACGGCATCTTATTTAAAAGCTGTTAGTACTTCTTCTAGTAATTATTATATAAAAGTCATGTACGCAGAGCACTCTATTTAACGTACCTTAATTAATACAGTTTAGGAATTGTAATTATCGAAATTTTAATATTCAAAATGCGTGAAGGAGAAAAGTGCTCTTGAAACATGATATTATCTCTACTAGCACGACTTCAAAATATGTTATAGATAAAAGCAGTATTTTCTTGTGCTCTCACACGTTTTGTTATTATTATTGCCGGCCTAATGGAGATTTATTATGTTTTTGTCACTAGTATATTTTCTCAGATCTCTCTTTACTGGTTTTCTTCAACACTTTACAATGTTTGACTCATAATATAGTGCTATTTGTTTTCCATAATTTCCTTTGTAGTTTATAAATGTGTTAAATATGAGTAACTACGACCCACGTACTTTTATATTTTCATAAAACATTAAAGCGAATAAACATTACAGCACATTAATTGTAATAATAAATATAGATATTCAATTTTTTATGAACTTTAATTTCCAAATGAGATTATGCACACAGGGCTTCTATCTACAACAGAAAGGCTACTTGTCACTATCAGGGTGTAATTACCTTGTGGATAACTGTAATAGCCGTCAATATTGCAATTTGGAAAATACATAACAAAATGTTGTACTGGATTGTTCAAGAATTACCGAGTTTTCTTATTTGTAGGCTAATTTTATAAGAAAAGTGTATTTCTTATATTTAAATTTCATCAAGGGCTAAATCTATGTTATATGTACTTAATTTCAGAGGATCAACGAATTTGTAATGAAACGGAGTACGCTTGTTTAGATGTGTTGATAGGTAAGCAACGTTTCTCTATTATAATTAGTGGTATATAAATGTAACAAATTCAATGGGGGACATATCTTAACGACTGAATTTCAAAATGTACTAATATTTAACCTGCTATATTAAGTTTCGTTTTTTTCTATAGTTGTTATTCTGCGGGAAGAGGGAAGTTAAGTGGGAATTTAATATTTGTCATCTTACCTAGCTCGAACGAAATATTATCCTTCCGTAGAGTTCGATGGAAAATTATTATCTTGCTGGAGAACCGAACTTTTTCTACGGAAATAACAAAGAGAACTTTTCTAATTGTTACGTTAATTGTAGCGCCTTTTCAAGTAACGTTTTACTGTGGTGTTTTAGATATGTAGCTCCCTTTCATTTAATAGGTGTTTGATATAACAGGTTGGTATGTCGACACGATTCCGTTAAAGTAGCATTCTACATGATTGACCTTCATTTGAATTCTTCGTTCAGTTCCATCATCATGATCTAATGACATAAGCTCATTCTGCACTTTGAATATTCATATAATACTTGAACGAACGGAAACGCACGCATAAACGGACGCATAAACGGAAAACATTGTGGTTGAAACGAATTGGTTGTTTCTTTGTCTTAAATTTCTAACCCATCCATTTATCATTCCCTTGACAGTTTTTAAAATTCCCCGTACGTGGCGTTATTTGTAACAAGACAAAGCCACGTATAATTTTCTATTAAAATATTCAGCTTGAAATATCGAATTCCTAGCTGTGCAGTAATATGAGTACAACGCAAAGAATTATAACATGAATTTTTAGCACATAAAAAAATTCAATATTTATATCGAAAGGTTGGTCAGAACACTGAAACGTAAGAAAACGAAATTGTGTTAAAATTGTATATACATATTAGTGGGCACACGATAGAGCGTTCTGAAAATGTCGGTTGTAGAAAAGAAAATTATGTCATATTTTACCACTATATATAATGGACATCAACTATATTTGGCTCATTACCACGACGAGGTCGAACCATTGGAAATGGAAAGTCCAATGTCAAATATTAGAATGTTTTAGTTAAATGCGAAAGCGCAGAATTAATAATGAGTTGGCATACGGTGGAAAGTTTCGGGAAATGTCGCTTCGAAAGGAAGAAATGAGCATTTAAAATGTTACTCTTTTCCTTAGTTGTACGTGTGTAATATTTTAAACTAGCAAATGTTTGAACAGTTTAAAATGAATTATTAAACGTAATTAGCTCTGGGATCTTCTCCATTTTATTAGTACAATTTGATTGGAATGGGTATTATTATGAAGGAAATGAAACGTAAATAAAGTTGAATGTATAAAGCATGCATGATGCAGAACGTGCGTAAACATAATGCTCAGATTTCGCTTAGTTTTACATTTCAACTTGAAATAAATATGGAAAATATAGTAAAATGAGGTTCTAATACAATTAAGCATTCAAATATACTCAACAAACTTTTTTACTTGTTTAAAAAATGAACAATTAATTTAGTTTCTTGTATAAGGATAGATGTTGCACGAATTGTATTTAATTACAAAATAAGTAATAAGTTAGAATCTTAAAATTAATATTGATGTTCTAAGTGATCTCTAGCAAAAATACCACAGAAATGTAAGTAATGCTCAGAAAATAACAATAGTGTAATACACTTTCAAATATATTGCAGAGTAAAGAATACTATCCACTTCCATATTTTTATTTTTATTTTACCATAACTAAAAAATGCATTATATAAAATTATAAAAGTATAATTAGAAAAGTATAAATAGTGCTATTCATCAATGGACACAAAGATAATGATTAGTTAAAGATGCTAGTATTGCTAGGATGTGACTTCATACGATCGCTTACCCTTCACCAACATATAATTTGTTTTACCTTTTAAATAAGATAATATTTCAAACACAATCGTATATAATGTAAATAAAACAAAACTGATAAATGAAAAGTAGTGCTCATAAATAATATATGTAGGATTTCATATCTAGCTTAGTATGTATGTATTGGCTGACGGTAAATATACACCACGGTACGTACCATCCAACCCATAGTGCCAATATCATTGTTATACTATGCGCAATTGTTAAATATTTACAGTTGAGGAAATACTTTTAGGAATGAAAATAAGCGCAGTCGTCTTAGATGTCACATTACCTTACTGCAGTAATATCGTAGATGAAAAAACTGAAAAAATGAAGTTATTTTTATTAGAGTTATTATTAGAGTTCAAAACGTACAGTAGAATACTTTCTACATGAAACATTAGCGCAACGCTTTGGTTTAAAATTTTGTTAGTTACAGAGGTCTGAACTATCCGGACACCCTCCCGAAATCCCGACTTATCTGTAAGTTTCCCTAATTAAATGCGACTTTAATATTTTGAATACCATTAATATTATTATTATTATTATAATTACTGTTATTAATATTATTATTATTATTATTTTTATTATTTTTATTATTATTGTAACTGAAAATATAAGACCTCAATATTACGTCCTATTGCAATGTAAATAAGCATACTGAAGTTGACAGGAAATGAAAAAAGGATAAGAGATACTTTCAAGGGATTAGTAAATGAGATCTCTGAGTTTTAAGTCCCACGATTATGCCGCTTAGGCTAAAGGAGACGGTCGAGGGAAAGGAAACGAGAGAGCAGAAAGAAGGTGTTATCTACTGGACAATATTAATACCGAAACTTCTGATGCCTAAAGGTAAATTAAGTAGGAGTAGGTTTCACTAAGATACATAGTAACACGCTTTCTTTGGTTAAAAAACATTGGACTATGTATGCGTTATATTGATATTTGAACACAATACACATACTAATATAAAAAGGAATAGTACCTATTTACAAATTTAGGTTGAACGGGTATATGGAACGGGTTGCAAATGACGAACGAATATATTATTTCTAGCAGTAGGAGTAGTAGTGGAAGACGTTCGAAGTAATTGCTCGGAAGCAATATCGTTTCAAACACAGATATGAGTCATACTAGGCCTTAAGCACGACCCTCGAGGGTCGTATTCATGAATTGGTAGCTAAAAAAATATGTTTACACACGATACGGATCAAGGTTGTAGACAGACATGCAACGGAATTTTGCTAGTATTCCCCTGTGAAGAAAGCCACTTCTACTCTAACTGTAAGACCGAAAGAAATTGTGTATTTTTCATTTTAATAAACATCAGAAGTATGGATATTGTATTTAATAAACAAAACTTACCGCAGCGAGAATCGAACCCGAGACCTCTGATTTCGAAACGAATGCTCATGCCACTACGCTAAGACTGCTTAGGTAACTAAAAGTAAAGAAAAGACACTCGTTTATGAAGCAAATTGCACACGTTTACGATAACGAGGAAACACTGATTTCTGTCATGAAAAAATACTATAGTTGAGAGGATTCAAATTTAAATTAGAAACAAAAAAATACATATCGTGCCTAAGACCACTTTGTTTTCTAATTCGCCGAAAATATCTCAGTAACATGTCTTTGGTATACTTAGTAATACTCGTTTTATATTTATTTCCAGTAACCTTAAACGACATGGACACGAACACAGAAATATCGAGGACATATACAATTTCAAAGGATCCCCCACCGGGAATATAACACAGGATAGCGAGCACTGAACTATCTGAGACAGTGATGGCGTGGGTCAATGAAAACTTGATCCACCACCCGCCATTACTCACCATGATCCCTGACCCAATCTGATCGACAACCCACAATCACCCACACGGACCCACCAACCAACATCACCCACTTGGACCCACCACACATAATGACCCATTCTGACCCACCACACACCGACCCGCTCCAACCCACCACCTACCAAAACATATCGTTATCAACTCTGACACATGATACACATCTTCTTCTCCGCTGACTAGAATTTATACTTGTAATAATAAAACCACGTTGTGAAATTTTAACTAATCGGAGTTTGAACGGTCACTCGCTCAAGAACCGTTCTGTTACAATAATGGTAGATCTGAACTTTACTATATAAGATGGTGAAGTGTTGATCATGGGCGAAATTTCGATGAATTCAAATTAAATTATCATGGTATAATTATTTCCTTGTTGAATTATCGATATTTCCAGTGGAAAAATGTGTTGAAATTTAAAAGTCAGAAATCAAAGTAGGTAGACCAACACACAGTTCAAACTTATAATTTCCGTGTAATTAAGCGTACGTTGCAAATTTATGTATATTTTTCTCACAACTTTATTGCTTGCTTCCCCTGCGCTCTAAGCTTTCCATATAATAAACATAAGCTTAAGCAATCATTACAGTAGAAAGCGCATGGTTCTATCTTAATTTGTTTTTTAATTTATTTCTCAACTAACATCTACCGTTTTCCATTATTTTTACAAACCAACCCACTAGCAATTTTACATATATATAAAGTGCCGCTCCCCCTCATAAAGAAGAATTTAAAAAATGCTGAGGTGTGTGTTCATTTTCAATGAAAACTTAATATACTGAATTTCAGCTCCGTAAGTTTAACGGCTAGTGAAATACTAATTTTTCTCGCAAAAGTTTGGGTCCCCACTATCCCCTAAAGATATTATTATAATGAAAGTGATATGATAGCATCCCAGTTTGTATTAAGACCTAATTGTATACAAAAGGCATTTAATTTGACTTTGCAATTTGTCCGCGATAATCAGGCAGACATACTTACATCAATTTTTTATAGTAATTTATATAATATAATAATTCAAAAATATATTGCTTCCAGTAGTTAGCTCCTCTAAAACTTACAGGTTGTGTTTCTTGAAAGTCAAGTAGTCCCAGTGTTATTGTTCCAATTACAAATATCAATATCCAAAAGTACATGAAGATGTTTTTTCACTTAGAGATACTCATCTGAACTATGTAAACTGAAACAAGTGAAAAAGAAAGAGTAATGGAGCTCTTGAAAGTAAAACATACACAAATTCACCAGTGTTGAGAAGCATATTTTCAAAGACGCTCCACACTAGCAATAGGAGCTACATACGACGTTGTGATTAGTTGAAGTTATCCGTTTTTCGCTACCTACCGTAAATATAGCAGAAGTTAACCACCTACTACTGTCGGTATTCGTGCCTGAGACAGCCAGCACAACTGGTTAGTAATTATAACTACTTTTGTTGTTGGTTCAAAACCGGCTCAGATAACCTTTTTTAATTCTTATATTTTATTTTTTATTAAGTTTCCAGAAAACATTTTCCATTAAAATGTGATAAACAATACTCACAAAAGGTTTATTACTTACGTTACGCGTGCAGTTTTTCTACACGACTCCATAGTATAGGTAGTAGTAGTTGTAGTAGTAACAACGGGCATGGTTTCTTTTATCCAGCTTGACTGTCATGATATTATCTTAACCTCAGCTGCTTCTTCAATTTTGTTGTTCTTATTTAATTCCAACAAATGAACAATTTTCTTCTATTACTATAATACACAATACATACACCAGAAGGCTTGGACAATCGCAAACTGCAACATAATAGAAACGTGTATTCAGTTCCTATGGTTAAGATCAAAGGGAAAAATATACTGTTCAGAAGATACTGTCTATAATGCAGTAAGTAAAGTGAATCGGAAGATCAGAGTCAGTCGGTGTTTTACAGTGGCTCATGGTGGATCGCAGTTCGTCATGGTGGGTCTCAATGGGTCATGGTGGGTGGTAGGTCTCAATGTCGTCATATGCTTTTGACCTTTGACCCACTGATCCACTCAGAAAAATCGACCCACTTGACCCACTGACCCATCGACCCACTACAACTCTGATCTGAGGGATACTTGGTTCGTCCCCAAGACAAGTAAGCTTAAGGTGGACAACATCTTGCTCGTGCGTTTTCTCGGGACACTCCAATGTCCTCTCATTTTCTCCTTCTACTAATTTGCCCATCATAATTAAATTGCTTTAATCATGGTCTTCTTAGCCTAAGAGGTAAAAAGATGGTACATTAAACGCAAAGATCACGAATTGTCATAAATTCTAATAATAATATGTGGGTAGTGTCTAAAAGACATGATGAGTTGCAACGAAACTTTTTTAGGGACAATACGAAAAAATTAACGAATACGTTTTTTTATTTTCTCTGGGAGGAACGGTTTTATTGGATAAAAGACCCCACACAATATTTTGAAACTTGACGCCCGAAAATCAAAAAGTGGATGAAAGCGAACGAAATTGTGCACAGATATTCTAGACCGGAAATGAGGGAATATGTGTTTCATATTTTCCTGGAGAAAAAGGTTGGGTGGGCACGGATTCCGGAAAGGCTGTAACTATGAAATATCAACATTGCTAATAGCAGTATGCCAGAAATGCCTAAAGCCCATGGAGTGTTGCAACGAAACTTTGTGTAGGCCGAATACGCAAACAGGAAACGAATAGTTGTTTCTTTTTTCATTTTCTGTGGAAAAACTGTTTTGTATTGCAAGAACCCCTACCCAAAATTGTGAAAGTTGACGCCCTAAGGCAAGAAGTACTGAGACTGTGAATGTAATTGTGCAGAGATATTGTATACGTAAAATGAGGTAATAGGTGTTTAGTATGTTCGTAAAAAAGTGAGTTGGGTGGTGCAGAGAGCCTTCCAAACATTTCATTATGAATTATCGAAAGTGCTAAAATTATACGTCAGAAGTGCCTAAAGGATGTGGAGGATTGCAACGACATATTTGTAGAGACAATACGCAAAAAATAAGTAAACATGTGCTTTTAGTTTTTGAGGAGAAACAGTGTTAGGGCCAAGATCTCTTCCGCAAAAAATAAATACTATCGTAGGAGTACGGGAAGGAGTGGATTGA